>NW_014577442.1:159274-188344 GCF_000485595.1 Priapulus caudatus
CCGCCCGCCCTCCCGCGCCCCGGACACGGCCGGCCCCCCCGCCGCCCCCGCGCCCCCCAACCGCCAGCGTTCGATGCACTCCGTGGCGGCAACAGAACGGCCAGAAGCAAGCGGCTGACGGACCGCAACGTCACAGAACGCATACACAAACAAACGCACAGGCACGTGTACGCGATGGGCCTTCGCGCGGAGGACTCCGCACGCCACCCGGATGCCAGGCACGCCTCGCACACACAGGTCCGCACAAGGCACGCTCACGCGCATCAACCACCCGGACCCACACACCCCCCCCGAATCACACAGCCACCCCACCATCCACCCCACCACACAACCCCTTGATACCACCTGTTTTTCCCCCAACCGTTTAACCCCCTTTTTCATCGAATCCCCCCAGCCCACCCACCGTCCCAACCAGTTACCGACACCCTTCAACAGCCGAGCACCCACCCACCGCCTACACCGCAGGGTCCACTCCCCCACCCCCACACACCACACACCCCCTTTATACAGCTAGGCACACCCCACCCCCACACCCCCACCAGCACCCTCACACATATACACACCCACCCCACATGCCCTCCCCCACCACCCCTTATACCACCCACCCACCAAGTCTTCCCCTCCCTCCCTGTAAGGCCGTTCCCCCCACCCAAGCCCCTGGTTACCACTCCTTACCGCCACCCCTGTAATACCGCACCCCCCCACCGCACCCAGACCCCTTTGCCATAACCCCACCCCACCCACCCCCTTTATTTCTTCGCCCCCGATCTAACCATCTATCCCATCTCATCCGCTGCATCCTACTGATTATCCCTACCCTCTACCCACTCCATATTCTACTCCGATATCCCAGACCCGTCGCCCTAGCCACCTCCCCCACGGACCCGCAACGCCCCGCACCACACTTACCCCACAAATACCCCACACCACCCAACCCCGACACACCCACCACACCACACTTCCCACTCCACCCTTCTTTTATCAGCCATTCCCCCCTCCACACACATGGTAACACCTCACTACCTCCCACCCACCCCCGTACATGTCCCCGCCCCACCACCCCACCCCACTTATCCGACGTTCCGCACCACCCCCTTTACCCACCACATCCCCGGGGCCCCACGACCACCACCCTAAGGCCCACGTCCGCCACGCCACTCCCTGTATCCACTTTCCCCACCCACCCCCTTTATTCCATGGTCCAGCGCTCACCTCTACTAATCTCCATCTCGCTCTTGTATATCTATATCTATCTAATATATTACCAGAGTCTGCCCACAAATCGCTCCAAAACACTATGTGTGATGTACACCCACCCGTTTGTTCCCTCTCTCCCCGTTGTCCCCGCTTGTCAGCAACCAAATGCCGCCTACGGTACGGCGGTAAGTAGCTAATCCTGCTTGGTTCAAATTGCCACCGAGCCGCGGGGTGTCGAAGGTTAAAGTCACATATGTTATCGTTGCCACACCCATGTACGCGAAACACCGTGGTAACTACGAGCATAATTAACCCACTTCATCAAACGGTAAGACACCATCTGGACCGATATCCACTGATCGACCGCTTCTTCGTCCGCTATGAGCCGTAAACCGGCACCGTTTAACCCATATACCCGAACCTTAGACTATCCAGTTTGCCTTCACTATAATTAGGGGCCAAAGTGACCCCCCGACCCTATTTACTTCGGATCCGACTGGGCGTCGCGACACACACCCTTCTTTGACGTCACCCTAAACCGCCCCACCCGCGATGTCCTAGTTAAACCCCAATAAACATGCTTGGCCATCAGTAGATCCGGAGTTGCTAATTCGCCGCCTATATTCAGTTGGCGCCCATGGTTTCCTGCTTATCAGAGGTTTTCGTGCGTAATGATGTATAGTCGCGTATGTGTCTTTCTTAACTGTATTAGTCTATTTAACTAGGATCAATAACTTCCCCCCCAACGTGCACATCCCGGCCGCACTCAAAGGGTTCTAGGCCAGAGGCCGCGTAATTTCCTCCGCATTTATAGATCTTCCCCTCCATGTGGAGCAGCTAGCAGAGTTAAGCAAAATACCGCTCACTGCACGTCGGGCAAGTTAAAAACCATCTTTATACTAAATATCCCGCCTTTCTACGCGACTTCTCTTCTTCGCCCATCTCCTCCTCCTGGAGCCCCTCTCCCTTCTTTCCTACTCCTCTTTTCTTTCATCTCCCCACCATCTGCGGTTTTACAGACTCTCCCACGCGCCGCGCCCTCTCACCCGCACTGTGACCGGACTTCCGACTCACTGCCCCCCACCTCCAAACTTAAGATATAGACCCGTCCAAGCTTCTAACAGACGAGACATTTCTCCATGGGTTTTTGGCCCACCCCCACGGGAAACCGTATTTTCCTCCACAACGCCGTCTCCTCGAATACTTCCCGTCTTAGCATGCCTTGCCATGACCACCAGAATGTATAAAAAAGGCTACCAAACATCAGAGGCTACACCCAATGGCTCGATGGAGCACTTGTTGCCTCTCCAGCTCGCCGCCTGGCCCTACTGCCTCCGTCCGAGCGGTCGGTACTCGCCAGTGGTCCTCACCATACGATTCTCTTTCCCACACACCCATATGAGCACCCCCGATACGCCCGCCATTTCAAATGAACTTCTACCCTTCCCATTATCGGCGAAATCTGAAGATGGGCGGACGCCCTCACGTATGCTGTCTTCACTACCCGGTACTCACTTGTCCTGGACACCCAGGATCGCCTCCCTGCTGTGTTCGTAGCCCTATAACTGCCACCACCCAAATTCAGATCGATGCGAGTCAATGATGTCGGCGTGTGCCGGCCAGAGTCCAAAATACACCGATGAACGTATAAACCAGTGTCAGTGCCGAATACATTTTCAGTCTAAAATCGTGCAACCCGCGGACAGCCGGGCCTCCCGTCGTGGCGATTAATTGCCACGGGCGCCCACCCCGCGAAGTGACCCGCGCCTCCGTTGAACACGTATTTACATCCGCGGTCCACCCAATTTATCGTAGCGCTCAGGCGAAACCTCGTATGATGTCAGGCGCTCGACAAGTGCCTCCTCTAACGGCAACTCACGGTGCCTAATCGTGCACTCCACTGATAAGTCTCAACGAGGTTTCCCCGTTGTGATCTCTAATTCGAGATAGCCTCGTTTCACAACAGCAACACTGTAGGATGGAATGGTGGTTGCGCTTCATGCGGGCCACTTTTACTTTCACACGCTAATATAGAGTGATAGGAGAGGTGAGACTAGTTCGAGCTGGGGTTGGTGGGAGGGAAAGCTTGGCACTAGCAGGATGTGGGTGGTGGGCCATCGTCGGCATATTGGGTAATGCGCCGGTGGGTGGGTGGAACGTGGCATAGGATAGGGGGGTGGGGTGGGGGACCCCGTGGCGAGGTAGCAGGGGGTGGGTGGGGGACCGTGACTACAGGGGGCGGTGGGTGGGGGAACGTGGCATACGAGGAGTGGTGAGCGGAAGTGGCATACAGGGGGTGGGTGGGGGAACGCCTGCATACACAGGGCGTGGGGGGGGACGTGCATACAGGGGGTGGGGTGGGGGAAACGTGGCCATACAGGGGGGTGGCGCGGACGTGCCCGGCATCACAGGGTGTGGGTGGTGGAACCATGGCAATACAGGGGTGGTGGCGGAAACGTGCCATACGCAGGCGAGTGGGCTGGAGGAACCGTGGCACTACAGGGGGGTGGTGGCGGGGACGGCCTGCTGGCCCTAAAGGGGAGTGGGTGTGGAACCGTGGCATAAGCTGGGGCGCGGCTGGGGGACGGCATACAGGGGGTGGAGGGAAGACGTTGTGTATAGTAACATGGTGGTGGGAGGGGACATGGTATAAAGAGGGTGGTGAAGGGGACCGTGTATACAGGGGGCTCGGTGGGGGAACGTGGCATACATGGGGTGGCCGTGGGCGAACGGTGGCATACAGAGGGTGGGTGGGGAACGAAAACCATACAGGGGGTGGGTGGGTGTTCATGGGCACAAAGGGGGTGGTGGGCGGACGCGTGGTATATGCAGGGGTGGTAAGGAACGTGGCATACAGGGGTTGGGTGGGGGGACAGGAATACAGGGAGTGGGAGGGAAGACGTGTATACCCGGGTGCTGGGAGGGGGACATGGTATAAAGAGGCGTGGGTGGGGAACCGTGCTATACAGGGGGTGGTGGGGGACCGTGCATACAGGTGGTGGGTGGGGAACCGCACATACCAGGGGGGTGGGGATTTCGTGGCCAACAGAGCGCGCGCGTACCGGTGCGCGGCGACGTGGTATAGCAGGGGTGGGTGGGAACGTGGCATACAGGGGGTGGGTTGCGGGGTTCGTGGCAGCAAAGGGGTGGGTGGCGGGAGTGGCTATAACAGGGGGTGGGTGGGGGAACGTGGCTACAGGGGGGTGGGGGGGGACGTGGCTACAGGGGGTGGGTAGGGAACCGGTGCATCACAGAGGTGGTGGGGGACCACGCAACATACAGGGGGTGGTGGGGATTCGTGGCACAAAGGGGGTGGGTGGGGGACGTGGTATCAAGAGGTGGGTGGGGAACGTGGCATACAAGGGGGCTGGGTGTGGAACGTGGCATACAGCGGGACGCGGTGTGGGAACGCGTGCTAAAGGGGCGTGAACGGGGGCAGGAGACAATACTGCATACAGGGGTGGGTGCAGTGGCTCGTGACACACGGAGGGTAAATGTGGGTGGGTGGGGGTGGGGAGGTTATGACATGCCAGTGACGGGTCCGGTTTTGTGACATGCAGAGAGTGGGCAAGCTCAGTAGTGGATGCGGATCCATGAAATACAGCCCAGCGGGAAATCTAGCCGTAACAACGTAAGAACAGAGTCGGAAATTATTGTTGAAATGGCGTGAAACAAGAATTGGATTTATAACTAAAATCGACGTGAAAATGTCGACGTTGTTTCAACGATTTTCAAATTTTCAGATTTTTCGTTGATAGATAGGGTTTTTGTTGAAATTATGTTGTGCTGCATGCTACTACATGAGACACACAGAAAATGTTTTATTTCACTATAAAATATTTAACAAAAGTTAGCAGGATCAACTAGGAAAAATAATATAAATTATACTGCTGAACTACACTGGGGATCACATCAATATGTAATATCCAATAACCAGTTTTCGTACTAGTCTGACACAGCAAAATCTAAAACAAATATTTATACATTTTAACAGTGATCTAGAGTTTTTAGTTAGACGAAACTAAATAAATGAACGCTGTCACTTGGTATGACGCAATGAATCTGGATCGGCTCGAAACAAACACGTCCTTGTATTTATGCCGAAGTGAAGAGGCTCAATATTGGCTACAATATACTAGATTACTAGAATGTGATTCTGTATCAATTACACTTATATCAATAACAGGGCCGTAGAAAAAGCGAATTCTGACGGAGAGTGCAAAAGTTTCAAGAACCTAATACCGTGTAGGATCGGCTTAGGCCGAATCGGATTAGGCCGAAAGAATGATTGCGCTTTTGTAATTTGCAGTTGCTTTTGTAAATTGTAGCTTTGTTCCATTATTTATTTCTATTTACTTTTGGGGTTACATACAATTAATACCGACGCCTTTTTGTTACTTTGCTCTAAAATCAAAAACGGTAGCATTTAAAATGGAGAAGTGGTATTCTAGCATAGATTCATATATTATAACATTCTGTCAATAGACCTCTCTTAAGAAATAGGAAGAATTAATACCTTGCGTGTAAGGTGCCTGCTGTATATACCAGTCGGTACACAATCTGGCTACGTAATAGTGTAATAGCGCATGCGCAATATCATGGTGAGATATTGCACATGCGCTAATACACTAACGTAGCCAAATTGTGTACTGACTAGTATATGAAGCGGACACCTTACATGCAAGTTCTCTTCTCCATTTCTTAAGAGATGTCCCCTGATGGAATATTATGATAAATATCTATGTAAGAATACATTCTCTCCATTTTAACTGCATAATTTTCGCAAAATAATATTCTTCTCGGGAGATATTGCGCATGAACGAGCACCGTTTCAGGCGTGCAGGACGGACTGAGGAAAACTGCATAATATAGCTTGCTGAGAGAGAGAGGTGGGAGACTGAGGCAAGGCGGCAGGGAAGATAGCATGAGGGCGGCGGAAGAAGAAAGAGACTGAACGAGGGAAAAGAGAGCCAAGGAGAAGGATGGTAGGGGATGAAGTAGTAATTTTTCACGCTACATGCTAGGGCGCTTTCCTGATTATTAACACAGGGATACTGGTAAGAATTTATTACATAAATTTATACTCAGATAGCCCCTAACTATATTAAATGCATATTAATCACAAAATATAACTCCGCTGGTGGGAGTTACATTTTGTGATTAATATGCATTTAATATGGTTAGGGGCTATCTGAGTATAGATTTATGTAATAAA
This sequence comes from Priapulus caudatus, assembly GCF_000485595.1. Taxonomy (NCBI): domain Eukaryota; kingdom Metazoa; phylum Priapulida; class Priapulimorpha; order Priapulimorphida; family Priapulidae; genus Priapulus; species Priapulus caudatus. The sequence continues at coordinate 165,687 of NW_014577442.1, forward strand.
TTCTTACCAGTATACCTGTGTTAATAATCAGGAAAGCGCCCTAGCATGTAGGGTGCAAAACTACTACTTCAACCCTTCCCATCCTTCTCCTTGGCTCTCTTTTCCCTCGCTCAGTCTCTTTCTTCTTCCACCGCCCTCAGCTATCTTCCCTGTCGCCTTTCCTCAGTCTCCCACCCCTCTCTCTCAGCAAGCTATATTATGCAGTTTTCTTCAGTCCGTCCTGCACGCCTGAAAAGGTGCTCATGCATGCGCAATATCTACCGAGAAGAATATTATTTTGCGAAAATTATGCAGTTAAAATGGAGAGAAGGTATTCTTACATAGATATTTATCATAATATTCCATCAGGGGACATCTCTTAAGAAATGGGGAAAAGAACTTGCATGTAAGGTGTCCGCTTCATATACTAGTCAGTACACAATTTGGCTACGTTAGTGTATTAGCGCATGTGCAATATCTCACCAGAGGAGTTATATTTTGTGATTAATATGCATTTAATATAGTTAGGGGCTATCTGAGTATAGATTTATGTAATAAATTCTTATCGGTAAACCTGTGTTAATAATTAAGAGAGCGCTTTTATCCTGTAGGGTCCAAAACTCCTACTTCATCCCCTCCAATCCTTCCCCTTGGCTCTCTTGGCCGTCGCTGAGGCTCTTTCTTCTTCCGCCGCCCTCAGCTATCTTCCCTGCCGCCTTTCCTCAGTCTCCCACCCCTCTCTCTCAGCAAGCTATATTATGCAGTTTTCTTTAGTCCGTACTGCACGAGCTGTAAGCCTGAATCGGTGCTCATGCATGCGCAATATCTCCCGAGAAGAAGAATATTTTGCGAAAATTATGCATTTAAAATGGGGAGAAGGTATTCTAGCATAGATATTTATGATAACATTCCATCAGTAGACCTCTCTTAGGAAATGGGAAGACGACCTTGCATGTAAGGTGCCCGCTGCATATACCAGCCAATACACAATCTGGTTGCGTTAGTGTATTAGCGCATGCGCAATATCTCACCAAAGGAGTTACATTTTGTGATTAATATGCATTTAATATGGTTAGGGGCTATCTGAGTATAGATTTATGTAATAAATTCTTACCAGTATACCTGTGTTAATAATCAGGAAAGCGCCCTAGCATGTAGGGTGCAAAACTACTACTTCATCCCTTCCCATCCTTCTCCTTGGCTCTCTTTTCCCTCGCTGAGCCTCTTTCTTCTTCCACCGCCCTCAGCTATCTTCCCTGTCGCCTTTCCTCAGTCTCCCACCCCTCTCTCTCAGCAAGCTATATTATGCAGTTTTCTTCAGTCCGTCCTGCACGCCTGAAAAGGTGCTCATGCATGCGCAATATCTACCGAGAAGAATAATATTTTGCGAAAATTATGCATTTAAAATTGAGAGAACGTATTCTAGCATAGATATTTATCATAATATTCCATCAGTATACTTCTCTTAAGAAATGGGAATAAGAACCTGCATGTAATGTGTCCGCTGCATATACCAGTTAGTACACAATCTGGCTACGTTAGTGTTTTAGCGCATGCGCAATATCTCACCAGAGAAGTTATATTTTGTGATTAATATGCATTTAATATGGTTAAGGGCTATCTGAGTATAGATTTATGTAATAAATTCTTATCGGTAAACCTGTGTTAATAATCAGAAGAGCGCCCTAGCCTGTAGGGCGCTGGCTGCATATACCAGCCAGTACACAATCTGGCTAAGTTAGTGTATTATCGCATGCGCAATATCTCACCAGAGGAGTCATATTTTGTGATTAATATGCAATTAATATGGTTAGGGGCTATCTGAGTATATAGATTTATGTAATAAATCCTTATCAGTAAACCTGTGTTAATAATCAGGAAAGCGCCATAGCCTGTAGGGTGCAAAACTCCTACTTCATCCCCTCCCATTCTTCCCTCTTGGCTCCCTTTTCCCTCGATCAGCCTCTTTCCTCTTCCACTGCCCTCATCTATCTTCCCTGTCGCATTTCCTCGGTCTCCCACTTCTCTCTCTCTCTCTCTCTCTCTCTCTCTCTCTCTCTCTCTCTCTCTCTCTCGCGCTCTCAGCAAGCTACATTATGAATATGAAGTTTTCTTCAGTTCGTCATGCACGCCTGAAACGGTGCTCGTGCATGCGCAATAGGCCTATTTACCGGGAAGAATAATATTTTGCGAAAATTATGCATTTCAAATGGAGAGAAGGTATTCTAGCATAGATATTTATTATAATATTCCATCAGTATACTTCTCTTAAGAAATGGGAATAAGAACCTGCATGTAATGTGTCCGCTGCATATTCCAGCCAGTATATACACAATCTGGCTACGTTAGCGTATTAGCGCACGCGCAAAATCCCGGCAATATCTGACCAGAGGAGTTATATTTTGCGATGAATATATGCATTTATTAGTGTTAGGTGGTATCTCAGCATAAATTTATGTAATAAATTGTTATCAGTAGACCTGTGTTTATAATTAGGAGAGCGACCTAACCTGTAAGGTGCAAAACTACTACTTCATCCCCTCCCGTCTCTCTTGCCCTTCGATCGTTCACCCTCTTTCTTCGTCTGCTACGTAGGCCTATTCTTCACCTGTCTTCTCTGTCGCCTTTCCTCAGACAGCTAGCCAGTCTCTACCCCTCTCTCAGTAAGCTATATATTATGCAGTTTTCTTCAATCCGTACTGCATGCCTGTATAGCGGTTCTCGCACATGCGCGATATCTCCAGGGATATATCGGAAGGGAATTTTTGCGAAAATTATGAATTTAAAATAGAGAAGATTCACTCAAGACTTCACTTAAGAAATAGGGAATAGACCTTCCATGTAAGGTCCCCGCTGTGTATAACCAAAGACCCTATATACCAAAGACCATAATATATATAATTAAGGTCTTTGGTATGACCAGTCAGTACAGAATCTGTGTCGCCTTTTTTCAGTCGCCCACCCCTCTCTGACCCTCTCTCCCTCACCTCAGCAAGCATTAAATGTAATATTATCATATTATTGAATATTGGATTAAGCAATTTTCGGGATATGATTTTCTAGCAGAATATTTTATTCATGTACATATGAATTGTTTTTCGTGTGTTCCTAAATACCCAACTGAATAAATTATATATAAAAAAAATCCATAACACGCTATAATTTATATATTAGTATTACGTGATATCTATGAAAAAATCATCCGGGTACCCTGGGTCTGGCGTGCGTACCTATGGTGCGTACCTATGGTGCAAGCCTTGCTATGGTGCGTACACTGAACGCACGCCAGTTCCAGGGAACCAGTGCAGGGAACCCGGATATGAAAAAATCAGACCATTTCGCGCCATCTCTCGACCGTAAATGCACTACTTATGGACATTTGTTATTAGGAATGTAAGCATTACCATTTGTTTATTTGTATGATTTTAAATCACGCGTGCCTCCACAGCTTTTTCTCAGGTATTTTGTCTGTTCTTGTTCTTTTTGATTAGAAATTGTTCTATATTTCGACATCCCCCTTCCCCATCTACCCCCTGGCGGTTATGAATGCTCGCTTGATTCCAGCCATAGTATGGTCACAGAAAATGGCGAAGAAAACTGCTGGAAGATGGGAGAAGAAAGAACTGCCCGAAAGCAAACGTAGTGACGACCTAGATGATCTTTTGGTTTTTGGATATGCCTGCAAGCTTTTCAGAGATGATGAAAGAGCCCGCTATATCGACAGAGGAAAACATCTGATCCCATGGATGGGCGACGAATCACTGATGATTGACAGGTCTGTGCTCTGCCCTGCACAAAAAATCAACCCCAGACATGTCACATTGTGCTGAAAACGTTGAAAGACTCATGGCATGAGTATGTAAAGGTTTCTGGATTGTGAAATCTACCTTAATTGTAACAGATTTGTTTATTTCTTCCGTGTAGTCTTTCGTTAGTGGCAGGTGTGTTGTGTGAGAAGCATCTTTTCAGCTTGGACTCAGAACTGGCATAAGCATCAGTTCAGAAGCTAGATCATCCCGGCATAGTTCACAACAATTTGAAGGAAATATAGCACAAGCGGCAGCGTATGCAGCGATTTCACGGAGGGAGGATAAGTATGCTCGACGCAAAAACGGTTTGATCAGGAAAATTCTATATTTCATATATACAAATTATAATTTAAAGGAGGTGTGTCTTGCATCACACCATCCAAAACATTGGTGGGCCCACCAACATTTGAAATCATTTCCATAAAATTTCCAGCATTAATAGTGTACCCTTTTATCGCAGGCACGACATCTTGAAATGCCAATGATCTTTCTCCATAAAAAAATGCACAGGAATTTGTCTAGTCAGTACGTGGCATAACATGCTAAATTGCAAGTGATATAAGTACACCCCTCCTTTAAAATTATAAACTAGTGAATACAGACCTAGGCCAAGGCTATATTGGGCACCCCCACCGACAGCAAACCAATTTTGCATGTCAATGGCGCATGCTCAGGTCATTGAAGGATTGTCAAAACCAAGTAAACGTCTGTCACAGTGTAATAATATGGGCAGTCAGTTGTTTACTTTGGCAAAGAGTGTAATTTTCACTCTTCTTCAGAATACTTACTTGTGCATTTGACCCTGTTTTTGTCAAATGTTTAGGTGACTTGCACACCTCTAATGATGGCAAAGTGCTTTTCAAATTGCAAAATTGGTTTATTCCCCTATAGGTTGCTCTTAGTGGGTGCCAGGGGCCTGGTTAGCTATACATGCCAGGGTGTATGATTCATGGTAGTCAGAAATTTAAAATAAGTACATTTCAGCAGATGTCCATTTGAAATCCACAACCTATGCTTCTAGGGTTTCACTTGTTAGAAACCACCTTCCTATTTAAAATTCTACATTTACTCATTGTATATATACATACCATCAGGAGTCTATCAATATTGATAGACTCCTGATACCATGGTATATAGGTGCCATGATATTGTATGGTATGGTACCATGGTGCAAAGAATAGTGCAATGTGGAAATGCGTTTACATAATTTATTACTGTCAAATTGAATTTCTATACCAAAATGTCTGAACAACTAGATTAGTAAAAGGCACATAGTCTGTGTGGCTACTATATAATGAAGGTGAATTTCTCACCCTGATATAATTGTTAGCGTAGGAGGCATGTCCGTGGGGCTGTCTGCAATAGACTTGAGCCTTAGCAGAGATAACAATGTATTTGTGCTTAGTGTGTCCATCAATAGGCTAACACCGATTGCTTTTTTGCGCCGTCATCAGAAGAATTTGTGCTATAAAATGTCTATTTCAGTTTTTGCTAGTTGGGTGAGTATATTGAAGGTGGTTAATGTCCCCTAGATAAAAAGTGACAAATGAAACAAACATTTTGCATTTATAGGTGATTTAGTAACTTGCACTTTATATTTCTGATAATAAAACGTGTAAACATCACAGCTTAATTTTAATTTGACTGCATGTCAGGTACAAGAATTTGCCATATTTACTTCTAATGTAAGGAATTATATGCCAATGTTCTGAATTACAGTATTGTGAACATGTGTGTGTTTTAAACTGATATATGTCTTAAATAGAATGTCTAATATAATATATAAAGTTAATACATGTATGAAATATAGATCCATACATTAACATACATTCATATAACCGTGATTGTGTGATTTTTTATGTTTTTTAATATATTGTTATCTGCGTAGTAATGAATTTTGTTACCAACAGAACCAACGTTTTAATGAATTTCTAGTATTGACACGAGTGTTGTTCATTAATTAGTAGATTCGGCTGCAACCAGGGCTGAACTTCTGTATTTCCATATTGTCTTGTTGTATATTTGTGGGTTCTAATCCACTTCATGCACTGTTTTCATTCATGCAAGGCATTTTGTATCACATGCGAGTGTCAAAACGACTAACACGCTGATGCGTTGGTTTTAGGTATGATGGCAGAGGTCACGTGTATGACCTGAATCAGTATGAGGCCGATACTGCCAGCAGACACTATCAGGCATCCGAGGAAGAGGAGCGGATTGAAAGACTGTGTGACGAGGAGAGATATATGGCAATGTACAAGGACTTACTTGAGGAGAAAACATATCAAGGTAAGGCGAAGAATAGTACAAAAGGCAGGGCCTAATCCAAGCCAGTTTTCATACCGAATACCGGCACCCAAATTACGACCCCTAGCAAAACGCCCAAATTACAAAATTCATAAAACGCCCAAATTGGTTCATTCTATTACTTATCTGAGGTAAAAAGAAAACATATCCATGGACATATTGAAACAATTGTGTTATATATCAGGATGATATTAATTTTAATGTTATTATACATCTACCTATACCTAAAAAATATTTTAGTCTAGCTGCGCTCGCCAACGGTCCGGAATTTTTTTTTACGCTTGCCATGGGTGCCCATATTAAGCAGCTAGATTAGTCCCTGAAATGGCACATGTTCTGTTTTGTCCTATTAAATTCGTGTTGCTAAGCTATTTTGCTGTTATAACGGCTACCTGGTTTTGCTTCTTTTTTTTTATTAGTTCTTCTGTTCTTGTTGTACTTCTTTTATTATTCATAATTATTATGCATGTTTTATAATTGTAATTATTAGTGGTTTCTGATATAAATATCTAGTACATTTTCACATATTCGTAGCTTGGATATTCTTTATAATAGTTTAACAACCAGAATGTATGTAATTTTTTTTATCTATATTGTACTCTGCAGTTTACTATTACAGGCGTCAAAAAACACCCAGGTAGGGTATCCATGGCAGTTTATCGCTGTGGATATCATCTCATCTCATTTCTGGGGACACTACAGCAAGTATGGCATGTCACTTGCTGTCTCGATGCCAGGCTGAAATTCGGACCCTGCAATGAAAAAGCGACCGGCAGGGTCGAAGGGAATGGGGGGAGCATGGCACTGGGCGCTTTGGGAGTGTCAATGAATCTCCGGCACTCCTTTGTCGCTGCGTTGATGGTGGTGCATGGTTATGGCTCGTGTCCACTCTGATAAAAATACATAAGGGTGACTGGGCTTAATACATGGAACTGAAACCTATTCTGAAAGCTTCCCATCTTAGGGCTTGAAATGTTATTGGTTGAGCAGCAGGTTAGCAAATCAAGGCACCGTTTATTGAAAATTTTGGCTTGATTCTGAAAAACATACTTAATGGTGCCCACCTCTACTTATCACTCACCGACAACTAGTTGCTATCCAAATGTAACTAATATTTGAAATATAGAATATCGAGTGGAAATGCAATCACAATGTCTGTCTTGATTTTCAAATATTTCTTTTTTGGTGGTTATAAGAATAGCTGCATAGATTTTCAACGCTGCTTAGTCTAGTACTGGGGTTCCATGATATGCACTAATCCATAGTGTAAAAAACAGGGCGACCTAGTCTTAAGTATTCTATAAACTCAGACTAGTTAAAGAGTATGGGAGAACTATATGTTGCATGTATTGTCGTATGTGTGTGTATTGGGAGTGATTGCAAACTAGGAAATCTGTTGATTCAGAGGAGGAGATGAAGAGGCTTCATGAAGCATTGCAGCCAGATGGAGTTTATCACAGCATCGGATTCTCATATGACAACAAAAACGAGTCTGATCAATATGACCCGATGCAACCTACCGAGGAGAAAGGTCAGTGGACTCGCTTCTATCATTACCATGTTGGAGTTTGATGAAAGCGTATACTAGGCCATAATACAAAATATTGTTTGTTTGCCTTCACCCGACCGACCCGCCAAAAAGGGGCCGACTCAAAATTTTTATTGATCTTTCCCTTCTTTTTTTTTTACAAATTATCATTGTACATTATAGAAATCTGTAGGCAATACATTATATGTACCAAGCAAAACAAACATTTAACAATATAAAAGGTATCTCCACACAAGCACACACCCGAGCATGTAGACACCATGCTGAATTTGTAAAAAGACGCCCCTCAAAAAAAGCCTACCTACGAACCCAAACTTTTCAGCCTGGGTCGGGTGAGGGCAAAGAAAGATTTTTTTTAATTGTGGGCTTACCATGTTTGAGTTTGATGAAAGCGTATACTAGCAGTGCAATCCTTTTCCATAGGCCGCTCCCGTTTTACTTGCCGCTGTAAATTTTTCAATGCATATCGGTTAAAGACGAGGTTAACTCATAATATACGTGTCCGTTTTACTTTCAATTTATCTGTAACAAGTGTCTGCAAATTTTTACAGTGGCCCAATTAGGGACGATGAATTTTGAGAACGACAAAATATTTCGGAGCCCGTTGAATAGACCATTTGTCATTCCATACAGTCTGTCACTTTAACAAACGTGCAGCTATATAACTGGTTTCACTATTCTTTCTGCAGAAGAGCAGCCAGAGAGAGAGGAAGGGGAGGATGAGGAGCCCTTTATTGCTCCAAAGGAACTTGGACTGACACCGAACATTGAAACGGTGAGATTACGCGCAGCAGCTTTGAAGGAAGGACACGTGAAAGTGCTAGCCACAGAAATGGGGCTCATATCAATGTATTAGCCAGCAAGCCGTGCAGTTGTGATTTGCATGGTCAGTTTTGAAACTGCAGGGCCAAAAAAACTTAATAATTTTCCGAGGGAGTCTCTATCTCTGTGTGTATGTGTGGACTCTCCCCCCCCCGGCCCATCTCTCTCTCTGCTCTCTGCACTTCACCTTCTCTTCTTCTCTTTCTCTCATCTCTCCTCTCTCGTCTTCGGCTAGCTCTCGCTTTCTCTTCTCCTCTCTCTCTCGATCGTCTCTGCCTCTCTTCTGCCTCGTCTCGTCTTCTCTCTCTCTCGCCCCCTCTCTCGTCTCTCTCTCAGATCGATCTCTCTCTCTCAATCTCTCTCTCTCTCTCGGCTAGCGTCTACCTTTTCTCTCTCCCTACATCTCTCTCTGCTCTGCGTCCTCGAGTTCTCTCATCTCTCTCTCTCTCCCTCTTTCCCCCGAGCCCACTCCTCTCACTCTCTTCTTCCCTCTCTCATCGTCGTCTCCTCTCTCTCTTCTTCTATCTACACCTTCTTTCCTCTCTCTGTCTCTTTCATCCTTCGCTAGCTCTCTAGCTCTCCTTTTTTGCTCTCTCCCTAATCCCTCTCTTTATCCTCTCGTCTCTCCTTCTAGTACCTCTTCTCTCTCTATCTCTCATTCTTCATCTTCTCCTTTCGACCTCTCGATCTTCTCTCTCTCCCTGCTCTCTCTCTCTTTCGCCTCCCTCTCTCTCCCTCTCCGCCGTCTCCTCTCGCCTCGGTCGCCGCCCGTCTCCCCGCTTCCCACTCTTTCTTCCTCTCTCCCTCCTCAGCATCGTCCTCGTCTCTCTCATCTCGTCCTCTCTTCTCATCGCTTCTCTCGTCTCTCTCTCTCTCGTCTCCTCCTCTCTCTCTCTCTGCCTCGCTCGACTGTGGTCCTTACACTCAGGTCTGCTACTCCCCTAAAGCTCTTCTCTTCTCCTCCGTGGAGTCTCGTTACTCTCATCTCTCTCCCGCCTATCTCTCCTCCCTCATCTCTGCGCCCTCCACTCGGCCTATACAACCACTCTTCGTCTTCTCTTCTCTCTGGTGTGGTCTCTTTCATCCTCTCCGCCTCTCTATCTGCCCTCCTGCCTGCCGCTCCCTCTCAACTCCCTCCCTGCGCCTCGCCTCCTCCTCCCTCGCTCCTTCCTCCCTTCCCTCTCTCCACTAACATACCTCCCCCTTCCCTGCTCTCTCTCTCTCTCACCATCTCTTCCTCTCTCGTCTCCTCTCTGTACTCTTAGTCTCTGTCTCTGTCTCTGTCTCTGTCTTGTGTCTGGTCTGGATGTCCTACTGTGTTGTCCTCTGGTCTCTGTCTCTGTCTCTGTCTCTGTTCTGGTCTCCTGTCCTCGTCTCCCTGTCTCTCTGTCTTTCGTCTCTGGCGTCTCTCGCTCTACGCTCTCTCCTCTCTCGTCTCTCTCTCTCACCGTTGAGTCTCGTCTGAACCGCGCGCGTTCGTTCGTTTCTCGCCGCAGCCGATGACGATGAAGATGAACAGCATCATGGAGAAGACCGCGGCGTTCGTCGCGCAGCGCGGCGCGCAGATGGAGATCGTCATCAAGACGAAGCAGGCGAACAACTCTCAGTTCAACTTCATGCACTTTGACCACTACCTGCACCCGTACTACGACCACATGAAGCGCTGCATCCGCGAGGGACGCTACAAGCCCGAGGAGCGCGCGGCACGCGGCACGGCCGACGCCTCGTCGTCCGGTACGAAGCTCGAAATGCGGTTGCTTTTTTGGGATGGTGTGTGCGAGTGCGTGCGTGCATGCACGTGTGTGCGTGCGCATGTGTGTGTGCATACGTGCGTGCGCATGTGCGTGTGTGAATGTGGGTATGTGTGTGTGTGCGTGCGTGTGCATGTGGGTGTGTGTGTGCGCGTGTGCATGTGGGTGTGTGTGTGCGCGTGTGCATACGTGCGTGCACGTGTGTGTGTGTGTGTGCGCGTGTGCATACGTGCGTGCACGTGTGTGTGTGTGTGCGCGTGTGCATACGTGCGTGCACGTGTGTGTGTGCGCATGTGCGTGTGTGAACGTCGGTATGTGAGTGAATGTGGGTGTGCATGTGGGTTTGTGCGTTTTTGGTTGGTAGGTAGGGAAGGAGGGGTGGATAAATTAACCTGCATTCTGAATTGTCTGGAGAGTAATAGAAGATTCTTAGCAGACCCGTTAATATATTGGGCTTTCATGATAGTATTCAAGGTTTTGCAGCCTGCATAGCAGTGTTTGCATGCACGCTCGGGGTAATATATGTATATATTGGTAACACACGGTGGATTGTACTCGTTGGCTGCATTTAAGCATGTGTTTAGGTGCCCCTGTACTCATGTATTGTCTGGCTTTGGCAGAAGATGATGAGGATGGAGAGGATGTTGGCTACTTACACCCTAGCCTGTTTGCGAAGAAGCAAGCAACACGTGTCAAGAATCTACACGTTAGTATTAATGAGTAATTAAGTGCTTATTATGATCATATTCAGTTGAGGTTTGTCTGCAGTTGATAACCTTTTGAAGTAAACGTCGGATATTCCGCATTCGGTAAAGGAGAATCTATAGCGCAGATTTTAAATATCTACATAAATCATCGATAACAAACTCGAATTTTTAAACGCAGGTTGTAATGATTTCCCGACGATATGGGAGCAGAAATATTGGTATGCAATTAAAGAGAACCATTCATTAGTTAAAACGTTCTATGAAAGGTGTAGTTAGTGCTATTCTATATGTAATGTTGTTGTCACTATCTGCAGCTGGAACAACTTCGGAAGCTACAGGCAGCAGGCAAGCTGGACAGTCCGTACGCGCAGCTCGTAACGCGCATGAAGCAAACACAGGAGGAATACAAGATCGATGCCCCGTAGGTTGAATCACTCTACCTCGATCTGTCACGAGTGTATAGATGTGTAGAAATTGTGATGAAAGATGTATTGACGCGGTCAGCGTGTGTACTCGTAAGTCCAAACACACTTTTTATATATATATATATGAATAGCTTGTTGGGCAAGTATTGACGACCGAGCAACCGTATGACCGTGAACGTTATTGTTTTACAGGTTGGACAGCAATAACCCGTCGTCCCCAGACAGCACTTCGGGTCTCGACCAGCAGGGGGCGCCGAGCCCTCCCGAAGCCGCGCCTGCCTCCGCGACGCAGCTCTCTGCGACGAGTAGTCTCGCGTATCCTGCCGAGACTGACTCGCATCCTGCGCCGCCGGGCGTGGACTCGGCTGAGACGATGCCTCCGTACTTGCCGGACGTTAATCCCGTTCCGGAGGTGAACAGTTGCAGTGCGCCCGACCAGCATAGCACGAGGTAATGTATGAATGAACTGCATACGGCATTGTCAGCTCAAAGTGTCAATTCAATAGGACCGTGTTCGATTATTACCTCCGCCCAATGGAGTTGGAGGAGGTTATGTGATCGCTCTCGTGCGTTCGTGTGTTCGTGTGTTCGCGCGATCGATATTAGCGTGTCGAGTCAGCGAGCCAGCCATCCAGCCAGCGCAGCGAGCCAGCGAGCGTGTACATGTGAGCGAGCAGCAGCATCGAGCGGCCAGCGTGTATATGTCCGTACGCTGGCGTATATCGTGCGTTATTCGTGTGTTCGTGAGTCGTATGGCGTATGTCGCTGGCGGAGGTATGCACTCTCCGTGAGTGCACTCTGTCTAGTTTTGATGTATTGTGATGTAGCAGGCAAGAGAGAGAGAGAGAGAGAGAGAAAGAGACGGGGAGGAGAACGGGAAGAGCGTAAAAAAAAATTCTAGAGGTTGTCTCGAAATTTGAGCTACCTTAGTCACGAACGTTTGAAATGTATCTGATTATTCTGATGTATTGTGATGTAGTGGGTGAGCGAGAGAGAGAGAGAGAGACGGGGAGGAAAAGAAATGGGAAGGATGCGGGGTTTTCGGGGGTTCTCTCGAAATCTGAGCTACCCGCTGTCGCGAAAGTACGAATCTTTTTCTTCGTCTCTCCCAGTTCGCAGTCTCAGCACACGTCGGTTCCTCCGCCGCCTCCGGACAAGCAGCCCATCATCATCAAGATGGCGGAGTACGCTGTGCGCAACGGGCCACGGTTCGAAGAGGGATTTCTCGCGAAGAAGGACGAGCGGTTCGAATTTCTGAAGCCGGGACACCAGCACTATGCGTACTACGTGCAGACGAAGGGCTTGTTTGAAGCCCAGTTTGCGCAGCAGGCCAGCGTGGAGCAGAACGGAGGTCCGACCTCGATATCAAGTGGGAAGGGTAAACCGGGTAAGCATGCGAGAGCTCGTGCTATGCCTGACACATCACACTGGTGGCTTAACGTAACTCGTGCTGTGTAGGAGGCTGCATGCTGGTGGCTTAACGTAACTCGTGCTGTGTAGGAGGCTGCATGCTGGTGGCTTAATATATTTCCTGCTTTGCTAGAATTAGCATGGTGATCACTCGACGTGTTTCGTGCTATGCGAGAACCAGCACGCTAGTGGCTTAATATATTTCTTGTTTTGCTAGAATGCTAGAAATGGCATGCTGGTCACTCAACGTGTTTCGTGATATCGGAGAAACGGCACGATGGTGGCTCAATGGATTTTGTGCATTAACATGAGTAATGGTTGTCTAGCTGACTCATGTACTTATCGTCCATTTTGTACTGTGTGGCCGATGTTTGAGAAAATCTAGTCGTCTCATCGTATTAGAGATGTACCGATGCAATTAAAAACTGTGCATTTCTTCACCAGTGGCGATCAGCTTTTCCATAAAGCCGAAGGATGTCGACGCGAAACGCGCGGCATTGGACAAACCTCCCGCATTGCTCGGTGAGGAGAGTGAAGAGAGTGCCACGGAGGAGGAGACGCTGGGTTTAGTAGAGGAACCTGCTAAGCCTCCCAGCAAATCTCCATCGGTAAGTGCTGGCATCTGTCACGTGCTGTGTGCGTACAGGCAATGATTTTGCTCCTGTAAACGTTCGTATTAAATATTTGTGGAGGTGTGATGGCGGTATGGAGAAACGACCGTGTTGAAAACCTAGACGGACCCGGACTTTTTGTTAGGTTCTTGTCGGTTGAACATCTGATTTAGCTTTGTTTCTGATACTTAATCGGTACCTTTTCTGACTTGTGTAATCCTATTTGTTCATTTCTTTACTGACTAACATACCTCGTTAAGTGATGAACTTTCACAAACTGTTCTTCTGTTGTTTCTTACAGATGACAGCACTGTGTGTAGAAGACACAAACTCGCCTCCGATGCTTTTGGTTGTCTGTCCTGTAGCCAGTGTATCCGCACCTGACATAACAGATGCTGACAGTCAAAGCAAAGTTTTAGAAAAGGCAAAAAAGTCTTTGGATGAGTTGGAGGCCAAACAGGGTGAGTAGGGTTAAAATCATATTTTTTTGTCATTTTTATTCAGTCCAGATTTTTTGGTAGTAGATAAGTTAATAAGTTGAAGTAGATGTGAGATGTAACCATCTCTGATGTACAAAGTTAAACACATGATTACGGCAAGTTATTATTGAGTATTGATTATAAGCAGGCTGTTAGATTATATTCCTGTTTACAGCTGAAGAAAGACTGAGAGACAGACTAGCTATAGCAGCAAGGGAAAGGTTAGCACAAGCATCCAAGGAGAAACAGCTTCAGATAGAGAGAAAGAAAAAAGCTGCCATGTTTCTCAGCCTGCTAAAAGGTTTGTGCCCATGTTGCTGTTGCATTGCCTAGTCGTGATTCACACTAAGCTGTAATGAACATGAATGGCCTTTAAATGTTAGTGATGATGCATGCATTTCATTGTTACTACTGTGCGCTTTCTCTATGTTTCCAAATCGACTATAAATGCTTCATTTGATAGATAGTCGAATATTCTTATTGCCCTGCGACTTTGCTAAGATGTGCTGATGCTTCTGTGCAGGCGAGCCAGGAAAACCAGGGGAGGCTGAGAGTGACAGCAAGTTAGACTCGCTGCCACCCAGCTCTGTTGAGGCGTCGCCCATGGCAACCCCAGAGAGGGTCGTGGAGGAGGTGGAGATTGAAGAGGAGAGGCCTAGACCACTCTTGCCACAGCCTGCTGGGTGAGCTATTGGAATCACGAGAATTTCTAAGTCGTAGACACTAATATGTTCAAAATGAACAGTGGATCGATATTAGAATAGCAACTTTATTGAATACTTGTACTAAGTGAGGTGTTATTGAGGTTGATACCAGTGAATCATATTTTTCTTATCTTTCTCATATAAACTTATAGCAGTATTGAGATAGGTAATCTGTGTCATCTGATTGTAGTCGGGTGTTTAATTAAAACAAACGTATACAGTAGTTGTGTCCAGAGATATTTCCTTATTTCTTACGTAAGCTTGCTGCTCTTCCAGACTAGCCGCCATACGAGCAAGGTCACCATCTCGATCTGGGTCAAGAAGTTCAAGGGCACGAAATAAAAAGTCTCTACCTAGTGCTTACTCGGCCGTACGGCGGTAAGCAACTTCACCATAGTCACAATTTTCCAGATAAAAATCGGCTTGAAAGCTGTCGTCGTGAATTGCAAGATTGAAGTATTATATATTTTTCACGAAATTTTATTCAGGTCCCTAACTCCACCAGTGCCAAAGAAACACGAGCGAAAACGATCGAGGTCACGGTCAAAAGGTCGGCACAAGCGGCGTTCAAGGTCAAGAGAAAGAAAGAGGTGTGTGACAGTGGGCGTAACGATGTAGTTGGTATACCAATGCAAGATGTAATATCTAAGAAAACCGAAGTGCTGCTTACCAAGGAGCTAAATATAACAAGGAGAGGAAGCGGATTGGCTGTGTGCTTTTCGCCTCAAGGGCGCCATCTATGGACCATAATGAGCTGAAACGGCTGTGCAGACCGAACCCAGAGACAATAGAACACTAATCTGTTCTAGGGTCTCTGCCGAACCCAAATTTGGGCCAGATATGGCAGTGCTTCCTCTCCTTGTTATATTTAGCTCCTTGCTGCTTACCATTCCTGCTAAATCCTGTTTCTCTCATTGATCAGGTTACACAGAGCAAAGTCACCAGAGAGAAAAAAGAAATCAAGACGATCAAAGTCACGTACGCCAGAAAGGAGTAACAAGTTGAGGAAGAAAAAGAAGAGGTCTCGGTCACGATCGTCGTCATTGACACGGTAGGTAGATATGAACTTGAAGAAATCACGCGGCTTAAATACCGTTCCAAGATTTTTTTGCAAATTAAGACCACTAATTGCTTTGCCTCTGATTAGTAACATTCCTGATTAGTAGATGTAGACTTAAATACAAAGTTTTTGCTTCGTTTCTTGTGAAGGTATTTTGGAGTAAATGTGAAGGTGAATGATTGCACTGTTGTATTCAGATTGGTGAATAAAAAGAAATCAAAGAAGAAGCCTAGTCCATCAAACAGCAGCTTGAAGCACAAACCAATGTAGGTTAAATTGCAAAAAGCAATCGAAGGACTGCGCGTATACAAAAATTACTAACTTATTTGTTATGAAGCGTATATATATATATAAAATCGCACAGTTTCCATACCTGCGTGACACATTGTATAGATCCATTACTTTGAGCAGATAGCAGCTGACGAATTAGGTGTGTGGTATATTTCCAATGTGGATAATAGGAGAGCTAAATTTTTACCTTATCCGACAGATCGGTTACTATCACTGCAAGAATGTTCGTCTGTCTTTCGTCTGTACACCAATAATATTGTAACTAAATGGCTCCAACTACCTGGCTCTATTTTGCACATTGGGGGAGGGGCAATCTGAAAAGAAAACGGCTTGTGAAAAGTTGAGGGGAAATCAAATTATTGCAATTCATTCCTCGGCTATTTAAAGTAGATTTGATAGGACTCTAGGAAATGTGGAGTTGCAACGCAAGTATCAATGGCTTGACCTACGTTATTCATATTCAGTATATAGAGTCGCTGTGAGAATGTTTCTACAGTGGGAAAGACAATGTCATGGCCAGAAGGCAGTGGCTAAAAGGGCACGTCAGATGTTTTCGAGGACTGGCTGACGGACCCAATCAGAATTTTTCCCAATTTTTAGTTTCATAACCTCTGCATAAATCATTGAATATCCTTGTTATTATCTTTGCAGTGCAAGTGGTAGCAGCTCCGTCTGAGGGGGAGGATAGCAAAGTTCATGCGTTGAATGTACACTGTTTGTAAATATTATTTCTCAAATGTTACATTCGTGTTTATGATTAAACAAATGAACAGACTAAAATTAAGTGGTCATTGCAAATCGTTGAATATCGTATAAATTTATTTTACTATTGTGCCAATCTAGTTGATATTAATGGTAATAGTAAGGTGTTTTATACTCACTTGTAGGTATAACAAATAATGGCGATAAAAGCAATAATGTGACTTTAAAATAATATTAAAGGGATCGTTTACTCTAGGCTCGAGGGTTATTTTCAGTTAATTTAGGTTAAAATTACGCTACATAAAGTTTCATGGTTCAATCACCATTAGAAATATTATTAAAAAATGTTTTAAAACTAACGACTACAGTTTGATTACAACGACGGTGGCGGCACTCAAAGCGCACGATCTGATAAGTTGCGCAAAACCACTTCAGCCAAGGGCTACAGACCGAGGGTGTTTCTTATTTATTAATTTAAAAGCAAAAGGATTGTAATATCTTATAAACGATATATAGTTGGAGTTATATTAGGGATAAATTTGTCCTAAAATGAACATCGTTCGGTTAAATAGCATTTAGGTATGAATATAATTGCACCTTTGTGATTAGCCCTCGGTCTGTAACGTGCAAAATAAATTGGCAAATACGCAACTTTTTCAGGGTGGCAGCACGGTCGCGGGTGTCGTGGCGCTGTTAAAATTTCGTAGCGTTGATGTGTAATTAATTATAACAATTAAATTAGGCATCTGGTGACAAATACATGTGGGTATAGACGATTTGTTATACAGTAAGTACAGTTGTATGCAGTGAAATCCTAGAGTCTACTATCCCTTTAATGTAAATCATTTGCTTTCTGATATCCCCAATCTCTGCGGGAATTAAGCATTTATCTGAAATGTTCCGTGATGAAAAACGTTTCTGAAATGTTTCATCAGAAAATTTATATTCATTGCTGTATAAACAGAGAAGGAAAGGCAAGCATGTGATTTCTTAATTTGGACACCAGTTTATCACTATAAAACCAACATACTCTCTAGGCCCTACATTGAACCAAATTTACATGTTAAGTCTCTGATTTGTAAAAATCCTGTTTGTTAAGTATGCCTTTATTTTAAAAATAAAAAATATAAATTAAGAAAAACTAATGTATTTTTCTATTTTCATAATTGTATATCACATTAATTTCAGGTGACCAGTAACTTTGTCCACAATATCTTTAGGCCCTGAAAACAAAATTACAAGAAACTTGATTAAACGACACTAATTATTGAATGGAATTGACATTCACTACTGCTGTTGTATGTGACCATCTGTGTCATAATCAAGAGATTACAATTATCAATATCTAGATAGATATGATGTAATAATGTGCACTGCTATAAACAGTACTGGCATTTATCAAATAGCTGTTTTTATCATATATTATCATCTCCCAGCATAACAATATTTTCTGCAGAGTTATGGTAAGGATATATACCTGGTCCAATTCCAATCACTGTTTTTGATCCAGCAGCTATTTGTGTCCGTCCAGCGTCAGCTATCATGCTCGTTATCAGCCCTAATGATTTTGCATGCTTAGCTAAATCATACCTACGCAAAGAATGGTAACTCAATAAGTCAGGGCATTATATATACGATGAATACAGAATGCATTCATTCAGAATGGAGCCAAAAAATAATGCACTATATACAAACTTGAGCATAATATACATCTAAATGTTATAAATAAATTAAATGGCAAGTCGGGAACAAGAGAATAATACTTACATCTGTTCTTCATCTTCTACTTTTACAACAACTTTAGGCTGTCCAGTGTAGTCCCATGTTTTTAGCAATTCTGGATTTTTTCTTTGGGTCTGCTTATATGCCAACACTGATGCATGTGAACACTGAAACGATACATAACTCTGTATTGTATTATACCACTAAGCAGTAACATAACGCAACAGCAGGGCATGATCCCATCTCATCAGTCATCATTCATCACTATTAACTTATCTTTTAAATCCTACCAACCTGTGCGGCAATCTTTCCTTTCCCCATTTTGAGATCCGATCTCACAGCAATCACCAACTTGTATTCTCCAAACTCATCCATCTGAGCAAAGCCACTTCCCTGCAGGACCAAACTACATAATTATTCTCTATGCGAATGCTTTAGGACATTCGAATGTTTAAAATGGTATGATATTCAATATGTATAATTGTGACTGCATGTACTAATAGAGCTTCCAAAGCACTGGTCAAGGGCATTGGGGAAAATTCCAACCTAGGACTTAGAAGCCAAAACAACTATTACTGCCAATGAAATATGATAAACTGGCGAGTATAGGGTAACATAGAATGTGGGGGACGTAAAAACCGAGAAGGTCGTAAAACACTGGAAGTGATGGCTCTCAGTGTCGATCGACTTAATTGGCACAATACAAAAATGAGTTATGTACTACTACTACTACTACCCAACCAGAGCAAACCTGCTCAGTGTGGAAAAACATGGTAAACTAATATATTATGGGACATGACAACGAAAAATAAACCGCAGAGCAGTAGTAATACAAGACAACTAGTATTACTATAGCCCGCGTACAGTTGCCGCAGGGCAAAAGAACATTCTATTACGAATGCTAGGGACCAACCCGCTGACTGACGCTGCTGCAGCGCCACAAAAAATGGCCGTTTGAAGATCGTAAATAATGTTCGTTCACAAGAAATACTGCAAGCAGACCATTTCAACGATAGTTAGAGGTTAAATTTTAGTAGATTCACTTCGGATAAGAGGCATTAATTGCCTACCACAGACGCTTTATAGCCGCGAGTAACCGTGAATAAGTTGGTCCCTAGCATTCGTAATAGAATTTTCTATAGCCCTGCAGCAACTGTACGCGGGCTATAGGCGATCGTGAAATAATAAAGGGCCTATTTATGTGCTTATTTAGACTAACGTGCGTGGATGATGTTGTGCCATTGCATATTCTAGAGAAGCTCTAGAACTATAGCCCTTCGCTCCGCCACAGGCCTGTCGCGGAGGGAAGGGCTATAGTTCTAGAGCTAATTCTAGAGTAGAGACCTGAGTTGGTGCGCCAACCCGGGACGCGTGACTTTTATTCCCACTCAGATAGTGGCATTAATTTGCACAGATTTTCCTACAGATTTATATGAATAAAAACGAGAGCAATAGCACATACTGTATATAGTATGATACTGTAGTACTGACTGTGATAATGGGCTCATAAATCTTCACAACTCATAGATGGCGCGCGCGAAACCGCCAGCCAATCAGCGCCGCTTATGCAAATTAATGCCACTGTCACGGTCTGAGATTACCCCCAGTCTGAAATTACCCTAGCGCTACTGCGCATGCGCCACGCATGCGCACGAGGTGCTGGGTGTAAAGCGCAGTAGCAAAAATTAGCATTGGTTAACTGAGACTGCCACCGTCACAGCAGTCAGCGTCTTAACGCCATTTGTTTTAGCAAAGTTGTTGTATTAGCCATTTGTCAAAAATACGGACAGAAGCAGTTTATTATTGCTCTCTCCAACACGGAAGTGACTATACGCACGGCGGCCGTGTGGGCCAGATTCAATATGGCTATACGCACGGCGGCCGTATGACCGACTCAATATGGCTATAGGAATGAGGAAGGGGAGAAGGGAGAAGCTGGTGGAGAAGGAGGAAGGGAGAAGTGGTGGAGAAGGAGAAGGAGAAGCTGGTGGAAGAAGGAGAAGGCGGAGATAGGGAAGAAGGTGTAGAGAAGGAGAGGGGAGAAAGCACTGGTGCGAGGGAGGAGGAGAAGGGAGAAGGTGTTGGAGAAAGAGGCAGGGGGAGAATAGAGGTGGTGCAGGAGGAGGGAGAAGCGTGGTGGAGAAGGAGGAGGGGGAAGAAGGGAGAGGTGGTGGAGGAGGGGGAGAAGCTGGTGGCGAAGGAGGAAAGGAAGGAGGGGGAGAAGGAGACTGGTGAGGCAGGAGAGGAGAAGGGAGAAGCTGGTTGGGATGAACGGAGGAGGGGAGTAAGGGAAAGGTGGTGGAGAAGGAGGAGGGAAGCTGGTGGACGAAGGAGGAGGGGAGAAGCGAGAAAGGGGTGAGGAGGGGGCAAGAAGCTGTCGGTAGAAGAGAAAGCGAGAGGAGGGGAGAAGGGAGCGCTGGTGGAGGAGGAGCGGGGAGAACGGAAGAGTGAGATGAGCGGGGAGATAGGGGAAGCTGGTGGAGAGGCAGAGCCGGGAGAAACTGAGAAGGTGGCCGGAGGAGGCGAGAGAAGCTGGTGGAGAAGGTGAAGGGAGAAGGGACGAGGTTGATGGAGAAGGAGGAGGGGAGAACTCGGTGAGCAAGTAGGAAATGGAGAAGGGCAGAATGTGATGGAGAAGGAGGAGGGGAGAAGCTGGTGGAGGAAGGAGGAGGGGAGAAGAGGAGAACGGTGGTGGAGGAGGGAGAAGCTGGTTGAGAAGGAGGGGAGAAGCTGGTGAGAAGCGGGAAGGACGGAGAGAGGAGGGGAAAGGAGCTGCGTGAGGAGGAGGGAGAGGGAGAAGGGGATAAGAGGGGAGAAGGAGACTGGTGGAGGAGAGGGGAGAAGGCGAGAAGGTTGTGGAGGAGGGGAGAAGCTGGTGGAGAAAGAGGAAGCGGGAGAAGAGAGTAAGCGTGTGCGAAGGAGGATGGGAGAAGCTCGTGGAGAAGGAGGAGGGGAGAAGCTGTGGAGAAGGAGGAAGGCGGAGAAGGGAAGCTGGTGGAGGCATGAGGAGAAGCTGTGGAGAAGGAGGAAGGGGAGAAGAGAGAAGTGCCGCGAGAACGAGGATGGGAAGAAGCTGGTGGGAGGAGCGAGGGCAAGAAGCTGTCGGAGAAGGAGAAGGGGAGAAGAGGGGGAGAAGCTGGAGAGGAGGTGGAGCGGAGAAGTGGGTTTTTGAAAGAGAACGGGGAGAGGAGGAGGGCGGAGAAGCTGTCGTAGCTTACTCCTTCTACCACCAGCTCTCCTCTTCTCCATCAGCTTCTCCCTTCTCCCCCTCCTTCTCTACCGAGCTTCTCCCCTTTCTCCCTCACCCCTACTCCATCACCTTCTCTCCCTCCTCCTTCTCCTCCTCCTCCTCCTCCCCGTACTCCAGTCACCTTCTCTCCTCCTCCTCCTCCTTCCTCTCTATCCATCCACCTCTCCCCTCCTCCTGCCTTCTCCTCCTCCTTCCCATCGCCTTCTCCCCTCCTTCTCCCCCTTCCTCCATCACCTTCTCCCCTCCTTTCCCCCTACTCCATCACGCTTCTTCCCCTCCTCTTCTCCTCCTCCCCCTAACTCCATCACCTTTCTCACCCTCCTCTTCCCTACTCCATTCCACACCTTCTCCCCTCCTCCTTCTCCTCCTCCTCTCCCTACTCCATCACTTCTCTCACTCCTCCTCCTCATCCTCCTCCCCCTACTCCATCGCCTTCTCCCTCCTCTCCTCCATCACCTCTTCCCTCCTCTCCTCCTCCTCCCTGCGCCATCACACTTCTTCTCGTCCCTCCTCCTCCATTACCCTTTCGCTCCTCCTCCTCTCTCTCCTCCCCCTTCTCCTCTCTCCCTACTCCAAACACTTCTCCTCCTCCTCTCCCCACCTACTCCATCACCTTCGTCTCCTTCCTCCTCCCTCCTCCAGTCTCATTCCCCTCTCCTCCCCTACTCATCACCTTCTCTCCCTCTCCTCCTCCTTCCTCCATCACCTTTCCCTTCCTCCTCCTCCCTCCCTCCCCATCACCTCCTCCTCTACCGTATCCATACCTTCTCCCCTCCCCTCGCCCTCTCCTCCTCCTCCCTCCTCCCATCACCTTCTCCCCTCATGCGGTCCCCCCCTACTCCATCACCTTTCTCCCCTCTCCCTCCTCCTCCGCTCCTCCATCATCTCTCCCTCCTCTTCCCCTACTCCATCACTTCTCTTTCTTCTTCCTCCTGCCTCCAGTCACCTTCTTCCCTCCTCCTCCTCCTCGCCTCCTTCCCTCCTCCCTCACCTTCTCTCTCGTCCTCTCTCCTCCATCACCTTCTTCGCATCCTTCTCCTCCTCCTCCCTTCTCCATCACCTTTCTCTCTCCTCCTATCC
>NW_014577442.1:191245-202393 GCF_000485595.1 Priapulus caudatus
GTAGGTTTAGATTGTGGTTAGTATTAGAGTTAGGTTAGAGTTAAATAATTAGTGGTAGGTTTAGATTGTGGTTAGTATTAGAGTTAGGTTAGAGTTAAATAATTAGTGGTAGGTTTAGATTGTGGTTAGTATTAGAGTTAGGTTAGAGTTAAATAATTAGTGGTAGGTTAATTTAGATTGTGGTTAGTATTAGAGTTAGGTTGGAGAGTAGGCGACTCCCTAGACTAGCATTATATTACATTTATGTAATACAACATGAACAGCGCATGCGCAGCAACTGCTCGGACGAACAGGTGTCCGATGCTCGGACGAATATCAACGTCCTTTACTTGACTAGAGTCTAGACTTATTATTAATATATTATAGTTCTACTTATATACTTATACTTATACAGTTACACCACAGGCCCTTGGAGGCTCAAGTTTCAAGAAGAGTATAAGAGCAAAGCGGTTCGCTCTTAGTTATACTCTTCTTGAAACTTGAGCCCCCAAGGGCCTGTGGCTGTGGTTACACTTACTGACTTAGTCTTAGGCTAACTTAGTCACTATTAATATTATTCACTCCTGATATTATCATATTACTTGTAATACTTATACTTATAGTTATAGCCTATATAGGCCTTTTTTCCTCTTTTTTTTAAATTTTAGTCAACTAGCGCAATCATCAGTATGTTGATGGTGGCCAATATAGAGTAGAAGTAGAAGTAGAAGTATAGCGTATTATACTTATGTTTGTAGTAATACTAATAATAGCGCTAGTAGTAGTTTATCGATTACGTGGACTGTCATTTTTCCACTATTTTCATGCGCATTTCCAGCATTCAAACTCAAGCTTAGGCAACTAATGATGTTCATATGCAGCTAATCACTATACTATGCCATCGTTGTTTTAGTGACTGACAATATGGTGTTTTTTTAGGTGGACACACTACTGAAATTCTGCGGATAGTCAGCTCTTTGGGTCGACAATACACTCCCAAAGTGTACATATCAGCGGACACAGATCATATTAGCCAAGATAAGATTAAAGAACTTGAGAACAGTATAACACAGAAGGTAATTGTTGACATTTTAATGAGAGTTATAACTTTGAAAGCAAGTATTAGCAACTTCTGTAGTAATAATATTTTCATCGTCGCTGTCATTCTTATATGATTAATAATGATGTAATATGAATATGTAAATAGTATAAATAATAAAAAAAATTCTTGTTATTTAATGATTTTCTCACATTGTTTCTTAGGATCGATATGAGATTGTGACAATACCACGCAGTCGAGAAGTAAACCAGTCCTGGATGAGTACTGTACTCTCAACATTTTATGCCTGTGTGTATGCCATACCCGTTCTACTCACCCACAGACCTGATGTTGTGAGTCTGATTACCTCATTTCATTTTATGCATGGCCAGTGAAAAATACACAGAAATAAGATTGGCAGATAGCGTCGACAAGTAAGATAGCAGACAACTAAACAAGGAAATGAATATCACCCTCCTAAACTGTGGCGCAAGAGTTTGATGAAACTGTATAACTCTATGGTGTACGTACATTACCTCTGCATCACTGTCACTACTAGTACTATCTGAAAGGTGTTTGCCTGGACTGTAGTGGCATTCAGTTTAAGTAAGCTACAGTGTTCAAAACTGAATTAAGTTTCCTGCCTTGTCAGTGTTTAGGGTTAGGAGTTCGTCTGGACTTTTTCAAGTAATGCTTTTTTATGTTAAAATTTTATAGTATTGGAATTGTTTACTGTCATGTCTTATATCTCTTAATAAGGTATATATTATATATCAGAAGACAGAGAAAATCAGCATTATTACCTGTTTGGTCATTCGTTTAGCAGTAATTGACTTGCATATTTCAGGTTCTATGCAATGGCCCTGGAACTTGTATACCAATATGTGGCGCTGCATTTCTACTAAAGGTAAGGTCGCCCACTCAAGGTTAATACCCACAATTAAAGATTTAACACCTGCAGTTATTTTCTACATGGAAAATTTGTGAAGCTAGTGTTCATACTCACACAAATTTAGCCACATATTTTCACCCGACCTCGCTCATTGGTAAACAAAGGCGTAGGTGTACATTGGTTACTGGGACACTCAGATTCAGTTCACTTTCATTAGCTAGGCATGTTAATTCACATAACTAATGATGCCAGGCCCCCTAGCTCATTGTTAGTAAACACTATACATGTGCGTCAGTTGTGGATGTGCACGTTAGCTTTTCGCAGACGGCCAAGTTAAAATTATTGTACGTGTATATATTAGCACTGGCTGAATTATCCAGCTGTTAGTTTAATAATGTCAACATGAAATGTACAAGGTCGATATTTGGATGTATTAATCGGCCACCAGAGGGTGGAGTATGTTTCTGATTACCAGTTTAATTGATTTGCTGCTCAAAGTACATGAATTGAGTAAACATTGCGGTCAACGTTGCGGCCAACAGTGCGGTAAAAAACTCGCGTGTGTCCCTGAGTTAACTGATAATGTACATTTTCATTTGTGCACATGCGCATGTGGGTGCTCACATATTAGCCTGAAAATGGAATGTTGAAACTTCAACCTGTTTCAAAACTTCAAACATGGACAAGGGTTATCATTCTATACGTGGTTTATGTGTTGCAGGTGCTGTATGTGAAACGCACTAGGATCATCTTTGTAGAGAGCATATGTCGTGTGAAAACCCTCTCGTTGTCAGGAAAGATGCTCTATTATTTCGCAGATGAACTTTTGGTTCAGTGGCCATCATTGCTAGATTTGTATGGACGATGTCGCTACATAGGAAGATTGGTGTAGCCCTGTGAAGTTCTAAATGCGGTTTTGTGTCTATAAGTTGTACAAAAAGCTCATACTAGACTATATGATAAAAAATGCCATTCATATAGAAGAGCATAGCATTTCTAGTATCACATTACTATAGATATGTGCTCTTATTTAATATATGATAAGAAAAGTATTTATGCATCAGAGGCAAATCCTTTTTGTCAAGTCAATTTATATGTTCTCAATAGATCCATCATGCAGTCAGTATACTGTGTTTACGACTGCATATTTGGTAACTATCATATAGGTGCATAATAGAAAAATTACTGTAGGCGTGCATGTAGCTTAATGTATATATATGTAAATAAAGTACAATAGTATGAAAGTGAACCTTGCAGTCACGTTTGATCTCATTGTTGGTTTTTCTGAAGATCATTTTATTTCTGAATGGCTTTCCATGTTTATGCCATCCCGTCAGTTCACCTTCAAACCCTAGTTTACCACTATGCAGATCACCCCTATATCATAATTCACATCTAGTTAATCCCAACCACTAGTTCACATCCAAATCCTGGTTCAGCCCAAACTCTATCATGGTTTCCACAAAAATGCAATTATTTTTTCAAGGACATGCGTTTTTTCAAGGACAATCTGTGACGAGTAGTTTGAGCTTTTTAGAGTCATCATATATACATTAGATTCATATATAGAGTAAAAATAGTTGTTTTACACGAGTGTCGACAGCAGATTAAACAGCCGCTATAGCTCGCCGATTACCAACGTACACAAGTGATTTCTTAATGTCATTAACGTAGATTTATGTCACAGTCCTGTAACAATATAAAGCTTTGATGTAACATGTATCACTCAGAACTATGTATCACAAAATGTATTATATCACTCAGATATTTTATTATTTTAACTGCTCAACACTATTGCATTCATTAGATTTTTTCTCCGTGAAAAAGACTGTCTTCAGTACATGTATTTGTAGTTGAATTACATGCAATAAAGATTTAATAATAATAATAATAATAAACAATTGCCGGTTCTTTATGCTGACGTTTCATCTGCTGTGTCAGGCAGTAACATTAACAGTGAATAAAAGTAATCAGTTATTCCTTACTCCCCTCTCGCGGATGGTATCGCCCATGACCAGTCAAGCATGGAAAAACTTTTGCAGGTAAATGGCCGTATTTCAGTCGAAACTTTTTCACCCTCGGAGGCACAAAATGTGAATTTACGCCTTTAATACAAGCGCACGCGTGCGTGCGACCATACCAGCGTGTGCGCGTCCATTAGTGGATGTGTATGTGTGTTTATGTGACTGTGAAAACGCGTATTATAGCCGTATAATCATATTTTGTGCTTTGGGGGTTGAAAAAGTTTAGACTGAAAACCGGCCATTTGTCTGGCTAACTTTTCACCGTGCACCTGATGCCGTGGGCGATACTATCCGCGAGAGGGGGAGGGAAATACTGAGGAGAACGGAGTGAGAGGGGAGGAGTAAAGAAAGAGGAGAGAAAGGGGAGAGGGACGAAGGGAAGGGAGAATGCAGACGGAGATGTGCACACGCATGCGCAGTACACACACGCAGACAAACGCACGTACGGCACACACACAGGCACGGATGCACATGTTCCTTCTCTTGCCTTCCCGCTCACCCTCTCACTCTCCGTGACTCTCACGCTTCCCCTCTCTCCTCTCACTCACTCACACACACACACGCACGCACGCACACACACACACAAACACTCTCTCGCAATATTTCTCTTTACGCATGCACGCACGCACGCACACACATACATATATTATATATAGAGAGAGAGAGAGAAAAAGAAAGAGGGAGAGAGAGAGAAAAAGAAAGAGGGAGAGCGAGAGACCGAGAGATAAGTATGATGTACATAAATCTCACTGTGTACTATCTCAAAATTAAATGTTTTGGTGCTGTAAAAATTCCACGAACAGTAATAATATTTATATAGCATTATTATTATAAATAAGAAATATCACTTCATTACAGCATTATCTCCAATGGAATGCCTGGACGGAATTTATCAAGAGAATGTTTAACACTCACAGCGTACCATTAACCTTACCTGCCAATAGCCTCGTTTACACGAGACCTCGTATTTATGAAATACGGTATTTGCGAAATACCGAATCTGAGACAAATACGCGGCCGAGCGTTCACACGCTGATTCGCAGCTCCAAAAATGCCGTATTTGCGAGCTGCTTTAAACAATCAAGCGAACAATGCGAAATAAACAATGCAATGCGCACCAACTGCCGATAAAATACGTAGACTGGTCTGCGCTCGACAGTTCCACTCGCGTTACACTGGAACTGTCGAGCGCGGACCAGTCTATAAAATACGCGGCTTCAGAAATCCGGTATTTAGCGTTCACACAAGGAAATGCGCGGTCCAAGAGATCCGGTATTTCTCATGCAAGCACGGCAAATTATTCGGGGTTTGGGAAGCCGCGTATTTACATCAAATACCGGACCTGTTTAGATACCATATTTCTTGGACCGCGCATTTTGCCTCGTGTGAACGCTAAATACCGGATTTCTTGCTACGTGTGAACTCGGATAATATATGCATCTCATCACGAACATCTGCATAGACTGCTCTATACATGCTCATAATTTTGCGAGTTTACGCATACATTTTAATACATTATCTTTATTCCACTGAAGAGAACACACACGCACGCATGTACAAACATTCACACACGCACATGCAAACTGCAACAGCTTGTCAAACAATATCATCTATATATATATATATATCCAGCCATTTATATAAGCTGGGGAGATTGCCATCACATCAACATTAAATCTCAGTGCAATTAAAAAACATCAAAGGATGCATATATAGAGCCTCAGGATTAAGAATTGTATGGTCATTATGTGTACAGTGTGGTGACATCACAAATAGACATTGCAAGTAGCTAAAGAACTGCACTGTAGGACTATGGTTAGGGAAAGGGAGTACTGGAGTAAGTAAAGGAGTGGTACCACTGATAATACAACGATGTAACTGGTATACGGTTTGCTCAGATTCTCAGGTTAGCCCTGGCTTTCTCTAGAATGTCTTTCCGTATCTTAGGGTATGTTGGATGTTGCTCCAGGACCTAAAATACATCAAACGTAAAAATTAGGAGTCTCATATCTAAAATGGACAGTAGGGCCTATATTAGCATAAGACTTTTACACTTTCACAGCTGAACTTGATGAAATTGATGGAAAAGAGATAATCTTCATCTCAATCACTGAATCTGAATTTTAATATAAAGCAATACCGAAAACTCCACGCAGAAATTCTAGGTGTGTACTTACGTGTCTACAAACATCAATTGCTTCTACATATCTCTTTGCCTTCAGATAGTTGAATGCCAGCTTGTACCCTGTAGTAACAACGAGGAATTACGATGTCGATGGCAAAGTCCACTATTGTTCGTCTATATCAAGTGAGTGATATATATATATATATATATATATATATCAACGCTCATACTATACGCTACACTTCCACTTTAAGATGTTTGTAAAATTGAAGCACGTGACTGGTGAAACGGCAACACTAACCGATCGAAGGGTTGCTTTTGTTGCTGTGCTTCCAGGCTAACTCGTAGCTCTTGGCAGCATCCTTGTATGCAGACTCCTTCTCCATGATGTAGCCCATGTACTCGTAAGCCTTGCTGCAGGACTTGTTGTGCTGCACGCAGCGTTTCAGGAGCTCAGTTGACATATCATACTTCCCCGACTGAAGTAGAAACACACGCACGTAGATGATCAACCTTAAGAGCAGTCTCAAGAGGCACAACCCTTGCCAACTCATCGAAATTGAACCAACTGCAATATATATATAAACTGACCAAACTGCAATATATATATATATATATATATATATATATATATATATATATAAACTGACCCAACTGTAATATATATAATGTATCACTTTGTTTAAAAGAATAATTATTTCAACTAGCCAATCACTACTTTAGCATGTGAACTGGCAAAAATAATGTCGCCTGCGCAGTCACGCAACCCGGAAAGCGCTCTCTTGGTTTTAGGATTTTCCCGGCATTTTCCCACTGACTCACTCCTCCAGCACTGGTCGTTTACATGGGAGAGTTACCTGACTGTCACCTTACGGTCGTTCTCACCTGTATGTAGATATCGGCGAGCAGCAGCCAGCTTTTCTCCAGGTCTTCGGCATCCTCGAACGTCCAGTTCTTCTTCGAGATGAGCTTCAGTTGGTTCCGCGCCTTCGGTGCCTGTTTGAGGACCATGTAGGCTGTCGCCATGCCATGCAGCGCACCAACCTGGTCGCGGTATCCCTGCAGGAGCAAGCAACAACACGCTAGCCTGACATAGTGGCTGTGCTTCTTAAACTTGCTTATTTCAGTGTCATTCAACCTCGAGTCTTTATCACAAAATTTCACTCACCCCAGCGACTAAATTTTCTTGTTTTTGGTAACTTTCATTCACCCCAAAATAATTTCATTCACCCGTGGGTGAACCACTCACCATGCAGTTTATAAGAAGCGCTAGCCTAACATACGTGTTACTGTACAACTAAGTATTCATTTACGATTAGCCATTGCTGCATGCTATTCAAAAATTATGGGAGTGAGTCGGATTCAGTCAATATAGACATTCATGACCAAAACTTTCTTGATCAGTTTGGGCAGCTCTAGAACTTCCAAGGTTGATATAGTATGACCCTGTTTATTATATGGAAACAGAGCAGATTTTGCCTGCTTGAATGATCTCGAACATATTCGAGTAAAACTCATGTGGTATCTTTTCAGATGGAGGATACGTACCCTAAATTCTTGTTTACTCATGTAGTCATGTGCGATTATCAGGACAAATGGTCCACACTTAGTACTTACCAATACATAACTATATTACTAAATAAAGCTACATGTTCACATGCATAGATTCATGGTATTACTGTGCCCTATAAACATGATACACCTACAAATACATAAGCAAACGCGTAAAGAACCGACTCGTTTATCGCACATTCTTTTCCGACAAGTCACACATACACACCTCGGCCGAGCAGATCTGCATGAATGACTGCAGCGCCCTCTCTACGTTGCTTTTGTCCTTGGTCGCGATCAGTAGTTTATTGTGAAGAATCTGCGGTCGAACGTCGCCCGGCTGTTGCTTCAACTCCTGGATTAGCTTCGACGCTGTTTTCAACGCCATCTGGTCGGCATCGCCGGAACTACGAGTAAATCATTATGCATTGTTACCAGCGTCCAGACCAGAATTGTAACTCATCTGAGGTGGTTGACACAAAAGGACAAGAATCACTTGTTTGCGAATCAATGTATACATATATCTATCACTGGTTAGGGGACTCACACGTGTGCATGCACTTACTTATTTGCTTACACCTTGTAGTCAAGGTGGGCAAGTCACTGCGTAGAGCTCGCTGCCAAATGGAAGACACTATAGCTAAGTCAGCCCAGAATTAATGAGCTCATCTACATATGATCCAAACCTCAGGTCGGCATCCACTCCTTCGAACGTCTCTCCACCAATCGTGTTGTTGTCCGGATTGAGGCAGATCTCTATCATACAATGCAGCGCTTTGTCGCCCCACTCCGAGTCGCGGCGAGCCATGTTGAAGTGCTTGAGGGCAGTGTTAGCATCGCCACTGTACCTGCAAGGATTAGTAAAGCATGCTAGAGAACCAACGTACGGTGCTCCCTGGCTGAGGTCCTAAACATGTTCTCTTAGATGTCACGGCTTCACATGCTCACAAAAACAAGCATGCACCTGAACACGACATCTCCAACAAGTGCTACACGACAACCACACCTCATATGAAAACCAAGCCTACATAACAACCCCACCTCAGAGATCGAACCCACTTCACACAACGACTCCACTTCACAAAACGACTCCACCTCAAACGATAATTAATCAAATCTGCTTAAACAACATCTCTGCCTCACAACGACCACCCCACCCAACGCCACGACCCAAGCAGCTCATGCAAACCACTTCGACCTCCTCATCGGCCCACACCACCTCGGCCTCCTTACCACAACCCATCCCATCTCTTCACAGATTAGCTCTAGTACTATAGCCTGCGCACAGTCGCCGCAAGCGGGCTATAGTACTAGAGCTATTCACAGATAGAATAAGACAAATAAACAGATAAAATATAAAAGATAAGATAAAATATGAATAGACAGAGAAGAGGAGAAGCACCCACTACGAGTAAATGAAATATATATACGACAAGATAAAAAAAATGAATAGACAAATAAGAGGATAAATGAATAATAAGATGAGATAAAAAAGGAATGGACAGATAAGAGGAGAAACACACCACGAGTAGAGCCCCTGGCAGTAGTTGAAGCCCGGGTGGATGGTTGCTCGGGGCGAGTGATGCTCGGCCAGCTTCAGGTAATGCGGCGTGTCCTCGAGAGTTCCGATCCGGCGCAGCAGCTGAATCATCCTCGACAACGCTTCGTAGTGATCTGCAAGACGACGTTGCCGTGACAACGCACAGCGACGCAGGCGGCGGCCGGTCGACAGGAGGGCGATTCTAAACGCACTGCCAGCGTTACAGCGACAGAAAGCCGAGGAAAGTGATGGCTAACGATGGTTATAATTAGTCATGAGAGGCAATGTGTAAAAATCCTTAATGACCTTAAGGGGATTACTATCATTGAGGCAACGTGAGATGTCGGCAGTGGGGAGCAGATAGGAAATTAAAGTAGTGATGGCAGTGAGTAACAGCGATGGCGGCCAGCAACAGAGTAGATATATGTACCTGGATTTCTCTCCAGCAGCTGTTGAAAGTGAAACGTTGGCAGTGGGTAGCAGATGGGGAACCAAAGCCGGTAACAGAGTAGATATAATATGTACCTGGATTTCTCTCCAACAGCTGTTGAAAGTGAAACGTTGATGTCTCAAACTCGTTCTTGCGGAACATGAGGTCTGCCATCATGACGGTGGCCGCGTTGTTGTTCTTGTCACTCTTCAGCAGCGTCGTACACGTCTGCATGCACGAGTCCAGGTCCTCGAGTTGCAGATACAGCTTGGCTAGTGCTAGCATGATCTGCAATGAAAGCAAACGCATGTGTGGTGTGGTTAGAAATCTATGGGAAATGGTGGGGAGGGTCCCAAAATGAAATCCAAAGGGGAATGAGAGCAGCTACAGTGGAAAATATACTCATGTCATAGGGATATAGCCATTCTTTAAGTGGTTGCGGGTATCTATATCGCACTCAACATTATGGAGGCCACGTTGATATCGTCAAGATATCGTGAATTGACGACTTCACTCAAAATATTTATCTCCTTCAATCTCTCTCTCTTTCTTTCTTTCTTTCTTTCTTTCTTTCTCTCTGTCTTCTCGCTTTCTCTCTCTAACTCTCTCTCTCCTTTTCTCTCGTTCGATCTCTATCTCTCCCTCCCTGCCTCCCTCCCTCCCTCCCTCTCTCTCTCTATGTTTCTCTCTCTCGCTGTTGATAACAAATATAACTGATGAAAAAACTCGCAGCTACAAACGAGCAAACCGCGTGGCATCACGCAGCCTACCTTGCTATCTCCTTCCCTGTAGATGAGCGCCTCCTTATAGAACTTGCTGGCTTTGCCCATGTCGCGCGAGGTCGTGGCGTGCTCAGCAATGTCCACACAGATGTCGGCCGCCATCTGCTTTGAGGCCGAGACAGAATCCGGCTGCTCCACCTGAACTCTGTTCAACACTCTACAAAGGAACAGCACACGGGGCAATGTCAAGCATGGCTGTGTTGGAACTACCCTCTCGGCATCGAAGCAGTTACGAATACTAGTCGCCCCACGCGTGAATTTAAAAGGAAAGACAAACTTCTAGAAATATATGAGTTTCGTTCACTAGGGGAACGGAAACATACACGAGGTGGGAATCAGAACCACATTGTATCTAACTACCAAGTATGAATAATCGTATGAACACATATCGGCACAGTATACACCGTGTATACTCTCTCCTGTGAAACCCTTTACAAGGACTAAGAACATGCTTAGTATCACACACATGATTGCGTGTATTACAGAAAGTTACTCATTCTAGACACACAGGGAGCAGCAACAAGCCATCAACTGCAGCAGAGCTTAGACACGGTTTCACGTCTGAACTAAAATCCCCTACGGAGCTAGTCGCGATGGTGCTAAGTGGACGTGGAAACCCTCTCACTAACTCCGTAACTCGGGAGCACTGAGTGCGTGGACGTGGAAACCCTCTCACTAACTCCGTAACTCGGGAGCACTGAGTGCGTGGACGTGGAAACCCTCTCACTAACTCCGTAACTCGGGAGCATTGAGTGCGTGGACGTGGAAACCCTCTCACTAACTCTG
>NW_014577442.1:205301-217566 GCF_000485595.1 Priapulus caudatus
CTCCCCTCCCCTCCCCTCCCCTCCCCTCTCCCTCGCCGCTCACCTCCCTGGTCGCGTGTCAATGCGGCTTCTAGCTCCCTCTCAGCGCGATCGTACTGACGCAGCTTGAGCAGCAGGTCAGCGAGATCGTAGCGCAGGTAGTTCTTGTTGCCCGACTGCAACGCCTTCTCGTAGTAATTGATCGCCTGTAGAAAGAGCAGGTACGCCACTAGCAGCCACAAGAAACCTCGCTAGAAGGCTTACAACGCGACAAGAAGAGACTCTTTTTGACCTACGCGGCAAAAAGAGAGGCTACTATGACGTGAAACAGCCAGGGAGCCTCGTCAAGGTAGTTCGTCGCTAGCCACAAGTTGCCTTCTCGCTTCTCACTATGCAGTGAGAGGAGATGCTCCTACGATGTGAAACAGTTGTGGAGCCTGATCGGGATGACAGTCGACGGATTGTTCGTCCGTCGCTAACCTTATGGTTTTGTGGTATTAATCGATAAGCTAGATCAGTGATTCCCCATGACTGGGTGACCCCCTCTATGACTTGATTGCTCCTTTGCGAGCATGGTGTACACTACCCCGAATAATTTTTCATAGAAGTGTTACGAAATGATATGATTTCCTGCAATTCCATTCATTCGATTCTCGCACGAATGCTCGATGGGCCATGGGCCATGCCTCTCTCGCTTTGTGGCCAGTGTATTGCTTCCGGTCGCCGCTGTGTAGCGCCATGGTAGCGCTGACTCATTACGTCAGTACTACAGAGTTTACTACATCCAGCGTGAGGTGGGCACAAGTGGG
This sequence comes from Priapulus caudatus, assembly GCF_000485595.1. Classification (NCBI taxonomy): domain Eukaryota; kingdom Metazoa; phylum Priapulida; class Priapulimorpha; order Priapulimorphida; family Priapulidae; genus Priapulus; species Priapulus caudatus. Next base: position 206,090 of record NW_014577442.1, read on the forward strand.
GGTCATCACTATGGCAATCAATAACAGACGTCATTCATTCTATTTGTCAATCATTGACGGAAACACGTGAGGTTTCCCGAAGCTATCCCGAAGCTATCCCAAAGCGAGAGAGGGTCGCAGCCAACCGGGATCTCGAGTCGGTTTTCGGCAAAAATACCAGATTTTCACCGCTCATTATCTCAGCATAGGGGCATCGTAGGGACAAGCGGTTTGTTTTATATTAGCAAGGCAGGACAGCTGATCAATAATACCGCAAAGACTCGTCAAAATAAAACGGGCAAAGTTTCTTAATTCGACTAATACTGCAACATGGTTTCAGCATTTCACCGTTGTACGCTCTCCTTCTTAATACGCTCTTGATATATATATATATGTATATATATAGCGTCCGTACCTTGCCGTAGTTGTGAGTCTGCACGAGAGCCTGGCCTATCTTGCTGGCTAGGGCAGAGTCGCGGGGATTCGTCTTCAGGGCTTGCTCGTAGACGTCGATCGCTCTCTCGGGCTGAAACGCCACGTCGCGAGTCAATACACGAAACAATTGCTCTACACACGCTTCACAGTGCAGCTGAGAGGGTCTATGTCCCCCAGGGTACTATCGGAGGGTACCCTGAGTACGATTCGATATATCAGAAAGTACCCTTGTACTATCTAATATGCCGGACCGTACCTCGCCTACTCCACTAACACCTACTCCCTAACCCTAACCTTAACCCTAACCCTAACCCTAACCATATCAGATAGTTACCATGCAGGGTTTGTTCCGATATATCAAACCCGTACCCAGGGTACCCTCCGATAGTACCCTGGGGGACATAGTCCTTATGAGCCTCAGCGCATGGTGCACCGTACACGGTATTACATCTACTTTTGCCCCCAAGTTACATCGCAAGTCAAAGAACGAAGCCATCTACTAACAGTTGGCAAAGTTACGTCGCGATCATAACTGGTCTCTGACGGTTAAATCTTAACATTGACAGATAGGGGGCGAAGTGACTTTACAGGTTCCAGTTTACGGTAGAATCAGCAAGTAAGCTACGATGTAGCACCGTTTGGCTTGACTACGTAGCCTGAATATACCGCATTTGCGAATCCAGCTATACCACTTGCTACATCGAGTACGTAATAATTGTCTGAGACTTTTATAGACATAAATGCTTTCTGCCACCAAAAGATTTATTGGTGCATATCAGGCATTTCCTCAGCAATATTCCTCTGAAGACCACTGAGATTGTAAATTCAAATACGGCTCAAATTCTTCCCATGCCACTTCCAAGTCCGAATCTCAACTCCTACTATCCTTCCTCAATGAAACAAACGCCTTTCGAGTCAATAGCGACTACGACATTGACACCGACCTCCTGAATGCTCATGTAGGACGTGAGGGATATTTACTAACGACATTGACACCAACCTCCTGAATGCTCATGTAGGACGTGAGGGATATTTACTAACGACATTGACACCAACCTCCTGAATGCTCATGTAGGCATCACCGAGCAGCAGGCATGTTTGTGGAGTCGGATTCTTCTCCACCAGCTCCCTATAGCAGCTCGCGTACAGTCGCTTGTCCTTGCGGTGGTGCAGGTAGATGTAGGCCATCTTCTCACGAGCCTCGATGTAGTATTGCTCATCAGCAGCCACGTTCCTGATGCAGACCGAGTCAGGCCACAATTAAATAATCTTTGTTTGCCCTCACCCGATCCAGGCTGAAAAGTTTGGGTAGGTAGGCCGGCTTTTTTTTGAGGGTGGGGGTCTTTTTACAAATTCAGCATGGTGTCTACATGCTCGGGTGTGCTTGTTTTGAAATACCTTTTATGTTGAATGTTTGTTTTGCTTGGTACATATAATGTATTGCCTCCAGATATATTTAATGTACAGTTATCCAATTTGTTATTAAAAAAAAATTAATACAATTTTTTGAGTCGGCCCCTTTTTTGGCGGGTCGGTCGGGTGAGGGCAAACAAACAATATTTTTATCATGGCCTAATTAAAACACATGCCCTTGTCTTTCTTCTTACCCCATGCTTACATGCCCCCTTTATATCTACGTGTACACATGGCACTTTGCCTATGTAGTACTGCTCGTCATCGATGTTATCAAAGCGCACGTCGCGTCTTCCCCAATACTCGATATTTATATTGAGATACTTACATTACAATGTTCAATACGCATACTCGCCATTTTTCCTATGCATAGAATGGTATTCTGCCTATGTAGTAATGCATTTCATGATGGATTCATCTCGCCTTTATGTTTACCATTTACCCTCATGCTGCCATGCTAAGTTTTTTTATTGCTTCAGGATCATCTCTGTTCTATTTCCATTTCGATTTAATCCTCTCTATTTATATCCAACAATCTCAGTACGTTCCTAGCACCCCCTCAATTTCTCTTACTCCTTGCCTCTATTTTTTCCTCTACCTCAATACTTACTTCACCACAAGCCTCGTAGAAACTAATCCCGCAAATTACACTATCACCTATCCCTCTCTCATACCTACTCCCCATTCCCCTACCTCTCTCGTCTCTCACACGTCGCAAAATACAAAATAAGTTTCACTACAACCTAAAAACTATATAGAACTTTCACTAATCTCACTCTATATATCACTAGTTAACTAATAAGTTGCTCTTATCTTCACATTCATATTCACACCCTCCCTGCCTCCCTCCCTCCTTTCGCTTAATATCCTTCTACTCCCCTAGTTAACTAATGTTAGATCATATTGAGATCAGTGTGTCGTAGTCACCTCAGGTTCTTTGAATTCTTCCAGACACGTTCTTTAGCAACACAATATAAATACATTGTTATATATTGTTCTCTCTCTCAGTTACGAACGCATCGTACGTATTCGTACATATCATCTGCCGCTATACTCCGATAGTCATATCCTTTCGCAAGCCTCCTATTAAAATCGTCTATTACTGATCTGACAACTCTGAGGAGCACTTCTTGCCTAACCTGAATTTTCATTCGCCGCTCGTAGTCTTACTAACTAGTAACTCGTTCTAGCGATAGTGAACAGTCTATAAGCATCGCGTGATCGGGCGTGTCGTAGCCGTGTATTGGCAAGTATATCCACACGTCGTCCGCGAGCGAGCGCAGAAGGTCGGCACTTTGGCAAGTCATTCGATCGTTCACACCTCCTCTGGCGTGCCCTTGAACTCATTAAAAGGCAATCCTGCACGAACTTGGCTGCTTTCCGGCTAAAGGTCACAAAAAGACACGCCCGGGAGCGGAGTGTAAGCAATGCAAATTCTCAGATCTAATAGGAGCGCAGTTGTGCCGTTCAAACACAGCCTGTGCCGCAACTAATATTATATTATCGCACTGAGTGAATAAAAAAAACAGCCAAAAAGTTAATAATTTGATTGTCGTGCTGTAATTAGAAAGCCACGTCAGATGATTTACATTTACGACATCTATCCGGGCGGAGTAACTACCGCGCTATATACATGGCTTACCTTCCTGGCCTACGGCTGTCTATGTGAGTCCGCCTTAGTTCAAGAACACAATGACTCGATCGCTACACTGGATTGGAGTGCATCGCTATTAGGTGAACCTCTTGCGGTCCTGAAACCTGTGAAGCATATGGTCATATTACCCACAAGATTGAAGAACATGTATATAATGTTATATATGCCCGACAATATAGCAATGGAAACAATGAAGTGATAAACTCATACTAATAATTAATGGCGATGCCTTCTGAATAAGCTCCTACACCTGTGTTTCGAGAAAACACAATGGCCGAAACTCAAGCTCATAATGCGCTTTAAGTCAACACATCGCCTTGAGCCTACACAGCAGTCAACACTAGTGAGCAAATCACGACGATGAATTCATGACAGCATTGGTATTCCAACTACGATAGGATCTTTCGCATTTATTTATAACTAATCATTTTTTCACAATTTTCATTAAATTTTCACTTACTTTCATCAAGTTTTTCCATTAATGTTCTTTATATCAATTTCATTAATTTCTTTATATACAATTTTCATTCAATCTCTTTATATCAATTTTTATTATTTTCATTAAATAACATTTTCATTAATTCATACATCTTTGTATCGTGTCTGGTGGAAATAAAGCATATCGTGCACGGCATGCAGCTTGACTCCACAAGGGAGGCCCATGCAGTCTTCAGGCGTCTCTAGTGCCGTCCTCGAATGTTCCGAAGTTCTTCTGAGCCTCTGCTTTGATTCAGGGTGGTATGATCGATGCCTCTCTTTATTCTGCGTGTGAATGACGACTGCATTACTCGCAGCGCGATTGTTACCGGCTGAACCGTATACCAGTAATTGGCCGCGCGCAGCACACGGGCGATGTCAAAGAGAATGCACCCTCAAGAAATAAACCGAATACATAAATTTAGACAAATTGGGTCTGGCTCCTAATGGTAGGCGGATCTTTTTACTGATTACCCTGGCACAGCTGTGGCACATTCACGCACATAATTCGTACCGCACTCGCTATATTTAGTTTGCATTTTTGGACTAAGTTATTATTAACAATAAATGAAATGGTGATATACAAAATAAGTAGTGAACCCATCCACTTATGTTCTTCAGATATTACGAGTTGAATGTAGATTTGTAGTATGTTGTGTGTTTTATGAATTGACGTGCTCTGATACTATGTGCGCCGAGAGAAAAGAGAGGCACTTCTTTTATTGTTACGTGATTCAAATATTTATAGATTGGACACGGTTGAGCTTCAGGTTGAGAAAGATAGCAATAAAAACAGGATTCGAGCGTCTTAACGAACATGCACAAGAATAGTAAGTCTCAGGCCGCTATTCACAGAACGGCACCATCACCACGCAAAGCAATTGTTTTGTTTAGACAAGTTAACGGTTCCACGCCGCGGCAAATGGGGCTTGCATAATAGAGTCTGTGACCCCTACTTACGGGGCAGAAGGTTGTTGTAGACTAAGTAAGCGAATGGACCCTTCCAGCGACTGTGAGATCCGAGGAGGCTGCTACTTCACCTCCTTCTGCAGGTAGAGTCTGAGCGCATGAGTGAGATGGGCGTGCGGCGAGAGAGTGCTGTTGTCCAGCTCCAGGCATGATGTGTGGTGTATATCTCACGAGAGAGGAGGCCGTGTGCTACGTGTCTAAAAGCATCAACAGGAGCACTCATAGCGCAGTACGACAATAACTCAGAGAGAAGACTGGGCACGGAGAGGAGCGCGGTTACAGGATCTCTGTGAGGGCTGGAAGACAGCGACACAGGGAGAGCGGGAATGCTATAGCATCAGTAAGCACCAAACTAACAATATCTAGTCTGGATTCACACGTCGCAGTGCTCTCGTGGGCGGGACCACTCCCCCCTGAAATTAGATCCACTCAACTGAAGATGCTCTTTGTGACTGAGGCAACGTCGAGGTCTGGAAGTAAATTAGTTTTTTTTTATTAGTTGTGAGTAGGTGTATCTCTCAGGTAGATACCTTTCCCTCTTGTAGTATTTCATCTTTCTTACTCTCTCTCTATTGAGGTATATTCAATTGTTCACGTTATTTATTCTTCTTTTAGACATATCTAAGATTATCCTCATATTCGCTCTCTCACAACCTAATCTACAATAACATTACTAATACTAGTCAGGGTTCAGCCACAATTTACTACGATTAAAATCAGCGGAAAATATTATCTGAAAAGGCAGTGCGAGCACGCGGAGGGAAGTGGAGAAATGGTATGGACGTGGGGCCAGTGAGTGATAAAGCCATGCGCGCAACATAAATAGGGGGTGGCGCGCAGACGGGCACAAGACGCTGGTTCTTTTGTTTTGTAAGACCACGTCCCCGTACTGTCGCCTATACAGCCTCACCACCCCACCCCATAGACGGCTTATTTAGGAGTACTTGTATATAAACAGCCGAGTCGGTACAACACACCGTTTGTGGTTAAGGCGTTATGCACAAGGGTTGACCTGTTTGTAATTGTGTGTGGTCTGCAGTGCATGCGTATTGTAGGCACGGTTACATCTCTGATACTGTACCGTAAAAATATACACGCCTGTAAAAATAGGGCTGGTTGAATGGGAATCTTGACGATCGCTGAGTCAACACTGTTTATCCAGTGGTGGATATTTAAATCAGGGGCGGAGGTTAATTAGACGGAGGCCGCAACGATTGAAACGTGGGGGAGTTATTCTCCAAAACGTGGTGGGCGCGCCCGGCTGATTTTGACTGCAACCGTTGAGGGAGAGCTGGACCCTGCTAGTATTAGTACAGTAATACTGAATCTGTCCACATCCATAGATCTGTATCATAGACGAGACAGTTCAATTTGCACTTTACATATTTACATTCATATGACAATTTGTTTAGAATCGAATCAATTTAGGTTAAACTTGTAGAGAATATCCACCAAACGTAATATAAACATGTGGACATGTGCCATTTTGCGATACTTATAAGAACTAGACTGACCCGTTCGCTCTATGTAAGAACGTGAATACTCGCACAGCAGTATAGAAACAACGCACGGAGTCAACAGAGAATTAGTATGTTCTCTCTTTCTCTCATCCGACTCTGACTCAACGCCTTTAGCAATTTTTATATACACAGTCACCTACAATAGTGTGGGAAAATGAACCCTACATAGGCTATAGATATCATGATATAGTTTTTCGAAAACAGTTTTTTTATCTCGCGACCTGCGTAGCTTATCTGCTCCGAACATGCATAATAGTTGGCACCTGTTTCCTTCACAATATGAGAGACAAATCTCGAGGAGCGATAATGACTGATACATCAATAGTGAAGAGCTGCAAAAGGTGCATCATCCGTGTGAGAGTACTCTCGGCCCAGAATCTCACCAAGTGAGTATAGATAACAACAGGTGATCGGTTTTGGGATTTGATACAAAAGCCAAGATCTTTATTGGTGTAACAAAGTTTCGAACAAATACGCTCTGAGTATATGTGGAGATGGGCTACTCGCACGGTTTGAGTTGTGGTATACAACGTTCTTCAGACCACAGCGTGTACGTCGTCTTCGCGCGCGTGCCGTGCGAAAAGTCGCAGTCACGGGAGAGATAAGCACGACATAGCCGCTAATGGATAGCTCTGACATTAGGAACTACAGCCGAGCCGCACGCACTCTCAGCAGTGCCGCGGCAAACTCTGCAGCAGCAGGTAGAAGGGCCGCAACACTTCTCACAGGCGCGGGGCAATACACTGACCCGCAGCAGGTAGAGCAGAGCGCGCAAACTCATTCACTGGTGCGCAGGACAACCCGCTGCCAGCAGGGCAGTAGCGAGTGCGCAAACTGCCTCATCGCAAAGCTCCTACGGCGGGCTGCGGCAGCGAGCAGCGAACACTCCAGCCCGCGCGTTAACCCCCAGCGTGATACACGAAGAACGAGACGAATCAACCGCGCGCCGGTGCAGTGTGTGATTCAACCTGTCCAGGCGCGGAGAGTCAGGTAGTCCTTGACGATGCACATCAGTAGGTCAGGGTTGGCATGCAGAATAGCTAGGCTGTCGCCTAAAAGCGGCAGGCCGCGCAAGACTGCGGCGACGTGCGCGGCTCGATTGCGCCCTGCATTGAAGAGCGGGACGATGAACTTCGTTCGTGGGGACTGCGCTGCTTGAGCGCCCCAGCACGGCCCGAGGTAACTCAGCTCCTAGAGGGAAGACACAGTCACTTAGTTAGCGCCTAGAGGGAGAGCAGGCAGTCGCTTAGTCCCGCACCCTAGAGGGATGTGTGTCTCCTCTAACGCATGCGAGATAACTACATACTCATTATATTACCATACTCTCTATACTCACCGAATCATACGGGCTGTCCTCGCATCCATCTCATAATGCGTCTGGATAACTACGTCTTTATCATCTATCACACAGTACATTAGGTAATATAGTGCAATAGTAGTATAGTAATAGTAGTATATAGTAGCATAGGTAAGTTCAGTCGAGATTGTCATTCTAGTCGTTATCATCTAACGATGTCGGAAGATGAAAGAATGATTGAATGAATGCAGTGTTCGAGTCCAACATGCTCACCCGCGTCCACTGGGAAAATCCAGACCTATAATCTACACAAGCAGTGTCACTTCCAATCGGAGTGAGAAGACAACTTACGCGCGGATTTACGTCCCCGATCGTGTGCTGTGCACCTCTGTTCAGAAGCACTGCGAGCTGTTGTTGTGCCTCTCGTCTCAGGCACTGTCCAGAAGCAACTGCACTGCTCGGCATGCTGAACCTGAATGTTGAAGTAGCACGATTAACTCGAGTTAAACGAATCGCCAGTACTGCGACCGAAGATGCACCTGTAGGGCTTGAGATGTCCATAGGTATCTTCGCCCATATAATCACGTTGCCTAGCAAATCATATACTGCCGGTGGGTAGTCGCTGCTTCCGGCGTTTATAGCAGCACTCGTGAAAACAATGCAAAGCAGAAAGATCGAAATCACCGCAACACTCGAGTAAATTAACCTCTGATATAAATTTATATTATAATTAGAAGATCGCATTACTTATAATTGCACTCGAGTAAACAAGCCATAATAAAAATTTCGACAATTCAGGTAGAGATCCGAGAATGAATTGGCTTTTAGACGCACACCGAGCCAAACACCACGATACGAATTAAGCATTAAGTAGAAGATCGCGAATCTTTCTTTCAACCCCGTGCAAATCGTCGCCCAGCAAGCTCAGAGTTTCGAAAATGGACGGCGGGAACGAATCTCGAACGAGCGACGGCTTCTGCGACCGGTCAACGCCTGGACGTTGGTCTGCGTCTAGCCGATGCGTTGCGGAAGAGCACTTGAGCGCGTCTTGTAGCTTCCTGCAGGAGACACTGGTGACCGGAGCTCGTGACGCTAGTCCCGCATGTATGTTCTCCAGGCCTCAGGGCCGCACGCTCGATGATACGTGTAATAGTGCTGCACAGTCAAACAACTGCTCGTCCCTACCCACCTGCAATAAGACAATGTGTCAACCATGTTGGGTGTGACAATATAAACGTGTCACCCGCACTGGTGTCACTGAGGCGTGTACGTGTGTGCGCAGTAAGCTGCTCGTCCTACCCACCTGCAATGTGACCAAGTGTCAACATCGTTGGTGTGACAATAAAATGTGTCACCCACACTCGTGACACACGAACATTGTACGTGTGTTGTTAGCATGTTCCTATCCCGACCTTGCAAAGTGACATCGACTCTGTCAAACAATGCGCCGGTGTGACAAACATATAAGTTGTCCCAACCGCACACGCGGCAGTGACAACACACAACAGTGTCACCCACAAATGTGTGGCAACACAGTAGTTGCCACTCACACACCATGTAATACGTCGTACTAGTATTATGTAAGCAACCATATAGTTATGAAACATCAGTGCTTACTATTCGGGCAATCAGCTTACCTACGTCATAGTACCAGCTTGAGCATTCTATTGGGTTCTAGCATGTCTAATATCCCGCATGAGGTCTGAGATCGCTTCCACTGCCCTGAATTGTACCACGCACAAAAAAACGAATTAATACTATATATAAAAAAATCCATATGCTTTTATGAAAAAAATTACAGTAGACAAATATTATATATATATATACTACATACATATATACTATATACATACATACATATATATATAATACATATATATATACCGCGATGTATGCGCATGATGTTGCATGTGTGTGTTCATCTGGTAATAATGTCTTATATTCATGTTTGCTACTGTTTTCCTCTCAAGTCATGTGATCAAATTAATTCATTTTTTGCAATGAAATTCAGAATAGAAGGAAGAAATCCAAAAGGTATTACATTCCAGATAGCTGACCCTCACGTGGCCGACTTTGAAAGCACCAAGCAGGAACTTTTTCGGATTCGTGCAGGTCGTGGCGCTTTACCGCAAAGCTAATCAAGTCAAGCAACATACCACCATAAGTATAGAAAGTACTAAACTGTTATGTTAAAACAAACAGGAATGTAAAATAGCATTATAGGGATAATGTCAACCAAAAAAAAGCAGAATACTACAAAGTTTTCACATGCTTCAAGAACAATGTCCAACCTCCTGTACCTCCCTGTGTAATGATATCAACATTTAAGACTTAATTTCAATAAATGTAACAAATTATATCTTTACACATTTTACTGTAAATCTAATTCCTAGATTCTGATACTCATAAAATAATTCATGGTTGTGAGCAGTGTGCACCCATTAACGGTTGAATCCATGCAACAGTCGAGTAGATACGGTCATGCAAATTTTAGCCTCTTACTACACATAACTTACACACGGTTCGTACCAGACGACTGAAATTTTTTCCTAAGGACTTTTCAAGGACTTTTCAAGGACAATTTTATCGAAATTCAAGACATGTTATCAGTACATTTTATCGAATTCAATACTACGAACAAAACATTACCTAGATTTAATTTAATAACCCCATTCTTCAATCACTGCACAGTGTCACCTCTACAAACTTACGCTGCGATCACATTAATTTAAAACCTTCTAAACACTCGTCACTTCTACAAGCATACCTTTGATTTACTGACTGATTTTACTGACTGTATAGTAAATTTATGATCATCATTTAACTGCTTCCTAATTCGTGGTTCTATAGCTTTTTGTAAGCTCATTTTAACCAGGCAATTTTTATTGAGGTTTGCACCATTATGATGTACAAATTTCTTTTTATTACAGGCCAAGGAATTTCTTTCCTAAAAATGCAAGGACATTTTCATGAAATTCAAGGACATTTTCATGAAAGTTCAAGACATTTTCAAATGAAATTCAAGGACATTTTCATGAAATTGCAATGCACTTTTCAAGCACAAAATCAACATTTACTAAATTCAAGTACTATTTCAAGGACTGCCGCCTCAAATTCAAGACTTTTCAGGAACTGTGGGAAACCATGTTACAGCTATTGCTAGATTATCGCTATTCTATAAAACAAGTCTATAGCTGTTGAGCAGTGTGCACTCCATCACCGTCAAGTAAATATACGTTCGAGGCAGACGAATCACAAGCGCTGAATGCAAACGATAATAATTCTGATCCTATATCAGCGTGTCACCTGTTGCGCCGTTTTCGATCGCGTCCATCGCACGCTTTTGCAGCGCCACCTGGATCTTCATCTTCTCGAGCGAGCGTCGGCAGCAAACTGCGGGAAACGCGATTCGAACGAGCTGATTGAGCGTCTCGAGGGCGCCACTGTAGTTGTGCTTGCTCGCGAGGAGTAAGCTCGCTCTTCCAGAAGAGACCGTCGAGAACTTCTTTGCGGGACGAGACGCACTGAGGAGTCCTCAAAGTGCTTGCCAGCTTTCTGATGTCCTTTACCGACGCGACGCTCAATCCAGCCTTTAGAGAGTTGCCGCTGTACAGACGCACGTGCAGCGTTACCAAACTACATTAAACTAGGACACCACTGTGCGAGCTCAGTTTTTTGTCGCTTGTAAGAGAGACAGTAGCACACTGTGAAGCTAGACAGAAAGGCAGCTGCA
>NW_014577442.1:217591-227302 GCF_000485595.1 Priapulus caudatus
ATCAATTTTCATTAATTTCTTTATATCAATTTCCATTAATTTCTTTATATCAATTTTCATTAATTTCTTTATATCAATTTTTATTAATTTCATTAAATAAATTTTCATTAATTCATACATCTTTGTATCGTGTCTGGTGGAAATAAACAATATCTCACCATGCAGCTTGACTCCAGGGAGGCCCATGGCAGTCTTCAACGTCTTAGCTGCCTCCTCGATGTTCCCAAGTTTCTTCTGAGCTCTGGCTTTGATCAGGTGGTAGATCGGATGCTCTCTTATCTGCGTGGGACGATGACACATTACTGCAGCGCATTGTTACCGCTAATGTATGCCAGTATTGCGCCCCGCAGCACACGAGATGTCAAAACAATCATTTCTCAAATAAACCGAATAATAAATTTAGACAAATTGGGTCTCGCCTATTAGCGGACTTTTTACTGATTACCCTGGCACAACAATCACCACAAATTCGTGCTGGTATAGGCTATAGCACAGTATATGAACAGCAAAAGTGTGCCCGCCATCTTCAGATTCGTGAGAATGGAATGTTCAAATGGTCCCCAAAAAAAACGGTCACACCTATAGTTACGTGATGCAAATATTTATAGATTGGAACGGTTCAGGGTTGAGAAAAGATGAAAACGGTTGGTAAAAACATGAGAAATACTCGCTTTAAATAAAACATTCACGCGCGGGGGAAGCGTCCGTACTTACGGCAAAGTTGTGACTAAGAGCGACCTCCAGCGACTGATTCGTGAGGCTGTACTCCTCCTTCTGCAGGTAGATCTGCGCCATGAGTAAGTGGGCGTCGGCAAATCTGTTGTCCAGCTCCAGGCAGTGGTTCAGAGAGGCCTGGGCCAAGTCCACGTCACCTGCGAGTGACAATAACTAGAGAAGACTGGGGAGAAAACATTTCCACACTGGGTGGAATACACGACACCAAGCGAAGTAGCCTCTACAACATTGCAGTTTCTCATCTCGCGCACAAATCAACGAATCGACAGCAAACGTCAGTTGATAAATTAGTTTTTTTTATTATTTATATATTACTTATTTTTATTATTTTTTATTTTTATTAGTATTATTTTAGTTATAAATTCGTTCAGGCACAAATTTATAATAAATTACGATTCGTAGCTCACCGATGAGAAATTTGACCTTGGCCATCAGGTACAAGCCCTCCACTAGACCGGGCGCAAGACGCACAACCGGATCCAAGATGGCGCTACATTTCTTCAACACCGGGCTGATCATTGGCTGGCCGCTGGAAGCCGGCTGAAACACAAGACAATGGGTGTGCCCATGATCAGCCGCAGCGGACGGGTCCAGAAACGCACGCGAGTCAAGAATTGCTCTCTCACTGACACCCACGCAAAAACTCGAATCGAGCATAATCGAATCAATGTGAAGGCTGTGACCTCGGCCCGAATCTCAGCAAGGATATAGTACGCGTTTTATGTGATCAAGCCAAGATGTGAAGTTCGAACAAACGCTTGGATGGTGGGCTACGCGCCATCGACACACTCGCGGCGCGTGCCGTGCGAAAACGCTCCAACGGGAGGTAGCGAGCACACACTCTCACAGCGCATTGGCAATGCTCTGACAGTAGGTAGCGAGCGCGCAAACTCTCACGGTGCGCGGCAACTCTCAGCAGCAGGTAGCAAGCGCGCAAACTCTCACGGCGCGTGGCAACGCTCCGCAGCAGGTAGCAAGCGCGCAAACTCTCACTGTGCGCGGCAACGCTCAGCAGCAGGTAGCGAGTGCGCAAACTCTCACTCGGCAAAGCTCCTACGGCGGGCTGCGCACCAGCGAACACTCCAGCCGCGCGTTACCCGCGCGTATACACCAAGACGAGACGAAGACAAAGACGAAGACGAGACGAAGACGAGAGGTGTGTGATCACCTGTCCAGGCGCGAGAGTCAGGTAGTCCTTGACAATGCACATCAGTAGGTCGGGGTTGAGCATGCAGTAGTAGGTGTCGCCTAGTGGCAGGCCGCGCAGCTGCGCGAAGTGCGCCTCAATCGCCTCATTGAAGAGCGGGACGATGACGTCGTGGGGACGCCGCTGCTTGAGCGCCAGCACGGCCCCGAGGTAACTCAGCTCCTAGAGGGAGACACAGTCACTTAGTTAGCGCCTAGAGGGAGACACAGTCACTTAGTTAGCGCCTAGAGGGAGACACAGTCGCTTAGTCCGCCCCTAGAGGGATGTGTGTCTCTCTAACGCATCAGATAACTACATCTCATTATATTACTCATACTCTCTATTACTCACGAATCATACGGGCGTGTCTCGCATCCGTCTCATAATGCGTCCGATAACTACGTCTTCTCATCTATCACACAGTACATAGGTATATAGTACATAGTAGTATAGTACATAGTAGTAGTAGTATAGTATAGTACATAGTAGTATATAGTACATAGGTAAGTCAGTCGAGATTGTCATTCTAGTCGTTATCATCTAACGATGTCCGGAGATGAAAGAATGATGAATGAATGCAGGTGTTTCGACCAACATGCTCACTGCGCCACTGGGAAAATCCAGACCTATAGTAAAAAAAATACACACACGCATTCCTTCCAATCGCGAGTGAGAAGACAACTTACCGCGGATTTACCGATCGTTGCTTGCACCTCTTTCAGAAACTCGAGCTGTTGTTGAGCTTCCTCCACCTGTCCCAGAAGCAACTGCACTCTGATCTGACCTGAATGTTGAACACACGATTAACGAGTTAAACGAATGCCGTACTAGAAATGCCCTGTAGGGCTGAATCCAGATATCTTGCATATAATATTCACATATCCATATACTGCCGTGGGTAGTGTGCTTCGCGTTTATACAGCATTGAACAATGAAGCAGAAGATAGATCAAATCACCACACTCGAGTAAATTAACCTCTATATAAATTTATTATTATATTAGAAGATCGAATTACTTATAATTGCACTCGAGTAAACAAACATAATAAAAATTTCAAATTAAGGTAGGAGATCCGAGAATGAATTGCTTTTAACCACACTCGAGCAAACAACCACGATACGAATTTAACATTAAAGTAGAAGATCACGAATCTTCTTTCAACCACATGCAAATCGATCGCCCGACAAACTCAGAGTTTCGAAAATCGACGCGAGAACAAATCTTGGACGAGCGACGGCTCTGCGCACCGGTTAACGCCTGGACGTTGGTCTCGTCTAGCCGCATGGCGTTGCGGAAGCACTTGAGCGCGTCCTTGTAGCGTTCCTGCAGGAGACACTGGTGACCGAGCTCGGTGACGTAGTCCGCATGTATGTTCTCCAGCTGAGCCGCACGCTCGATGAACGTGTATGTGTGCACCAACAACTGCTCGTCCCTACCCACCTGCAATAAGACAATGTGTCAACCATGTTGGTGTGACAATATAAACGTGTCACCCGCACTGGTGTCACATGAGCGTGTACGTGTGTGCCAGTAGCTGCTCGTCCCTACCCACCTGCAATGTGACAAGTGTCAACCATGTTGGTGTGACAATATAAATGTGTCACCCACACTCGTGACACACGAACATGTACGTGTGTGTTAGCATGTTCCTATCCACCTGCAAAGTGACACCGACTGTGTCAAACATGCCCGGTGTGACAACATATAAGTGTCAACCACACCGGCGTGACAACACACAACATTATCACCCACAAATGTGTGGCAACACTGTAGTGCCACTCACACACGCATGTAATACGTCATACTAGTATTATGTAAAGCAACCTTAGTTATGAACATCAGTGCTTACTATTCGAGCAATCAGCTTCCCTACGTCATAGTACAGCTGAGCATTCTTTGGTTCTAGCATGTCTATATCCCGCATGAGGTCTGAGATCGCTTCCACTGCCTAAATTGTAACCAAAAAAAAAACGAATTAATACTATATATAAACAAGTGCCGCGGAGCGACAGCGCTCATCTAACGTCTACTGCGGTGACTCTGTGGTGGAGTGGTGGGATTCTAGTAAACCCTGTTAGTCCCAAATGTGTTCACATACACGCCGAAACAGTGGAATGCACAGGGATGGTATCAGGAACCTTCTCAAAGGAATGTTCGTTGGGATCGTTATGAAAGTTGCCACGAGATGGCGCGTACGTTTAAGTGTCTTCAGATTAAAGATGGAAGCTCCCATCATACGTAGTAGCAACAACTATTTGCAAGACAGAATAGGTAAGCACTCATCCATTTACCTACGCAAGCCTGCAGGCTGCAATAGAGAGCTGCCACCTGTAACCAATTAACGCAGGCAAAAACTACACAGTACCATCAACACATGCACTGGCAGTAGCCACTGGCAGTGGCATAGGTTACATGTAACATACTGACAGTACAGAATGCCATAGAAATTATACGATTTAAGGAGCATAAACCTTCTTTAACCAAATTTAGCTTTTGAAATTTCACTGTGACATTGTAGCCTCATACATCCAGGCATGTATAGATTCTACTAGCAAACCCGGCAGTCAAATTCTTTCTAACAGACAGTCAACAAATCCATGTTTAACCCTCCTCTTGAGGGTCAAAAGGTTATCTGACACTTACTCTTCGCATGTCAGCAGAAAGTAGATTTCATGGTCCTTTCAATAATGCCATAAAAATGCTAGGTCACCGCTGAAACAAAAAAGTTTTTCAATCGCTCCGTCAGACCATGTCCTCAGAAAATGTCTAAAATCTACCCTGTGCCCATTGACCTTTGACCTGTGACCTCCAATTTCGGCACAGTGATGGCTTTTCCTACCATGATGCTATACACCAACTATCACGAGCCTAGGTCGAGCCGTTTATATTTGTGCCGCAATTCTGCATTTCCTCCCTATACCTTAAGTTAAGGAGTGAATGTTCCCCCTTCTTTTACACCTCTTGACCTTTGACCTTTGACCCCCAGCTTCGACATCCCAACTCGTTTTCGGATTACCACCCCATGTCGATGTCCGTGACCGTACGTCGAGCGGTTAAGATTTGTGCCCAACTGTTGACGGACGGACGGACGCTCGGACGGACGGACGGACGATCATGCGATTCTACAAGCTGCATCTGACTATGTCAGATGAGCTAAAAATCCATATGCTTTTATGAAAAATACAGTAGACAAATATTATATATATATATTATATATTATTATATATATATATATATACGCGATGTATGCATGATGTATGCATGTTTGTTTACATCTGGTAATAATGTCTATGCTGCTATGCATGTTTGCTACTGGTTCCTCTCATGCTGTCATGTGATAATAGTTCATTTTGCAATGAAATTCAAGAATAGAAGAAGAAATCCAAAAGGTATTTACATTCAGTAGCTGACCCTCACGTGCGATTTGAAAGACCAGCAGGAATTTTTTCGCTTCGATGCATCGTGGCTCTTTACCCAAAGCTCTATCAAGGTCAAGAACATACACATAAGTATAAAAGTACTAAACTGTTACGTTAAACAAACAGGAATGTAAAAGCATTATAGAGATATGTCAAACCCAAAAAAAGGCAGAACACTACAGAGTTTTCACATGTGCAAGAACAAGTGTCAACCAAGCAATGTACCTCCTGTGTAAATGATATCAACATTTAAGATTAATTTCAATAAATATAACAAATTATATCTTTACACATATTACTTAAATCTATTCCTAGATTCGATACTCGTAAAAAAATCATGTTGTGAGCAGTGTGCACCCATTAACGTTGAATCTATCAACGTCGAGTAGATACGTCATGCAAATTTTACCTCTACTACTGTAGAGCGTAGTTTGTATGTTATAATTTAAAATATAAATAATCAAGAAGACGTATAGAATTTGTGTTCACTAAAGAAATATATTGTTTACAAACAACCCGTCAGCGTCACGTCACGTCACGTATCATTCCCCTCCCCCAAATGCTCTCACGTCCCTTAATATATGAACCCCGCATCCAATCACGGCCCAGTTCCACTCTACCCTAACCAATCACACACCACTCTCTCTCTTGTTCAAATTATTACGCGGGAAATGTACATATGGGCAGCATCTGTATAAGTGTCAACCTAACGTCCGTAACCTATCTGCGTAGTACCCAACCTAACTATTTCTCATCTGTAAGCTAAACGCCCAATCCTTCTCTATGTACAACCAAAACTAACTACGATTACTAATTCAATGTGACATCTGTACAACATATGTAAAAGAGACATTACACTACACATAACTTACAGCTATTGCTAGATATGCTATTCATAAACAAGTCTTGCTGTGAGCAGTGTACATCCATCAACGTCAAGTATATACGTCGAGGCGACGAATCATAAGCGTGAAGGCAACGATCAAAATTCTGATCCTATATCACGCGTTACCTGTGCGCCGTTTCGATCGCGTCCTCCCACGTTTGCAGCGCCACCTGGATCTTCATCTTCTCGACGAGCGTCGGCACAAACTGCGGGAACGCGACGACGAGCTGATTGAGCGTCTCGAGGGCGCCACTGTAGTTGTGCTTGCTCGCGAGGTAGCTCGCCTTCCCGAAGAGACCGTCGAGATTCTTTGCGGGCGGAGACGCACTGAGGGAGTCCTCGAAGTGCTTGCCGGCTTTCTTGATGTCCTTACC
This sequence comes from Priapulus caudatus, assembly GCF_000485595.1. NCBI lineage: Eukaryota > Metazoa > Priapulida > Priapulimorpha > Priapulimorphida > Priapulidae > Priapulus > Priapulus caudatus. The sequence goes on from NW_014577442.1 coordinate 224,193, forward strand.
GGACGCGAGCTCAATCCAGCCCTTCAGAGAGTTGCCCTGTACAGATGTCACGTGCATCGTTACACAAAATCATTAAACTAGGGACACCACTGTCGACTCAGTTGTCCTTGTAAGAGAGACAGTAGCCACATGTGGAATGCTGAAGCAGGTTGTGGAACATTCACCTTCTGTACAAAAAAGGCATCATGGGTTGACTAGCTTAAATGCTGGCAGGGACATTACACAGAGTTACTAAACTAGAGATGCCACTGTCCGCTCAGTTGACGTAAAAGTATATTTTGTCATCAGTTAAATAAAAGTTTTTTGGACGAGGCTTCGTTGAACAAGGTATTATAGTATAGTACACTATAATATAGTACACTATACTATCAAAATATTACATTATAGTACACTATACTAATTACTATCAAAAACCATTGTATAATAAAAACATAATGCAAAGCGTAAAATGAGTATCGCTATACTGTTACTGAAATATACTGAGTAAAAATAGCTGGCTATATATTAAAAAGAGCTCGGACGACAATAGAAATTACTGATTTGAGATAATGCAATGTAGATCCGACTTCACGTCATCAATACCTCAATCAATCAATACGTCATCAATACATATGAATACCTCTGGATTATATGGATCGATCTTCAACATCTTGTCGATGTATTCACGTGCCTTATCCACGCGGTCAACGTGGAAGAGAAACAGCGCAGCAAAGTAGAGTGCCTTCTCGCCAGCACCCCTCCTCTCCTGCTTCAACCTTGCATCCAGTTCCTCCAGTGCTTCACGGTCTGCTCAATGAAACAAGCAACTACGTGTGTCAACAGATTGCTTGCCAAAAAATCTATGGATGTTTGGAAGGATCAGTGGGAAAATAATACACCCAACAGTTGTTGACAGCCTGTATGTATTAATTGCTGGATCAGTGTCAAACACAGAATAACCTCACGAATTTCACAGTAAGAAAGGTGGATATATAAAAACCTACTAAATACCAACAGCTGTTTACAACCTGTGTATAGTCCAGGGCTAAGATCAAACAAAGCATAACCTCTTGAATTTCACGGTAGGAAAGGTGGATATAAAAGTCTACTACATACCAACAGCTGTTGATAGCCTGTGTGCATACTGCAGAGCCAGTATCGAACAGAGCATCACCTCACGGATTCCCTTGATCGATTCCAGCTCCCGCATTCCTTCCTGGATTCGATCTGGATTTTAACACGAACAAGTATTTAGAAAATTACTGTCATGTGTGTAAGGACTAAAAACTAATTGTAACTGCACATATAGTAACGGTATACATTTACAATTGTGATATTTATTATATTTACACCATATATAGATCTATCACCTCTGTACCAGCACTACCACTGCAGGGCCTCTCTAAGCTCAGAACGACCGCACACACAGCATGAGTTTACAATATAATTTACTCTTATATTGTTCACAAACCTTCCAATATAGAAACATAGGCATTGAAAAATCGCAGCACTGGATCATTTCCATACTTCTTGAGGCCCTCGTGTATAGCATTGTGGGCATGACGGATATACTTCTCCCGAAGATAGTAGCTTACTTTTCCCTGTTGGCACAAAATTTATTGTAATTAAACAAACGAAACGGACACTGTTGATAGCACTCAGAATATATTCTGCATGTTCCTGTAGTTGCCACCCACAATACCAAGAACCTAAATGTTGTTAGTCTAGATCGTGTCCTCAAGGCTACTGTACAGTAGTGATAAGCGGTGACTTGGCTTTTTTTCATAACAGAAACAGCTCGTTATTTTTGAATGGGACCACGCTGTGTAAAATATGATATGGCAGAGTAATCCTGATTTTTGGCACTATATATAGTTTGTCACCTAACTCAAATCATAAGTTAAACCGACCAGGCTCTCTGACTGTTACCGTATTCTCTTTACGGCAGTAGAGCCAAGTACTAGCCAATCGTAGTGTTTAAGCCGCGAGAATGGGTAACAATGTGGCTACCCACTAACAGCAGATACTACAGAGTACAGTCACAAATTGTACTAACTGTATAACATATAGTATCCAGAAAGTAAATCATAGGCATCTTATAAAGGTGGATTACCCTATTACTTAAACTGCTGATATATTATAACTATATATATATATAATATACAAAATAAATAAATATGATATAATTATATTATAAAAAGTCCATAATTGCATATGCCATATGGTAACAAAGTGAAAAACTCATGAAAATACACTACCTTAAGTACTTCTAGCATAATTAAGTTATAACTCAAAATGACCACACCCCTGTACCATACCCGAGACCACCCACACTTCCAACAAGAGTGCACACTGAAGTACGCTGGTCCAGACTCCACAGTGACCAATTGCCTAAGGTCATAACCTCATCTCATCATTTACTAACATCAGCTAGAAAATGACTAACATTACGCAGTGCCTGCACTACATCAGAGCCATTTTAAAATGTGAACTATATGGCTGAGATACTATATATGTCCGTTGCTAGTAATAAATATATACGAAAATTAACTTTCGCAATGCTGTGTTGATGTGACATTTGCGACCGAAAACAACGTCCTCAGCTCTCGACAGATGATCATTTCTTTAATAGAGTGCGCCCGCGGTAAAACAAAAGATGGCTGCGCCTACAAGATTTAACTGGCGGCGTATTTAACATTCGATTTTGCGTAAACGCTGTGGATATGTGCATGTATTTATACAAATAAACTATTCAATCTGTTGCGTCAGCGTCGACGTTTTTCAACTCAGAACCAGCGATCAAAAGCAAGCTGCATCAATGATCATAAAAAATTTCGAATTGTAACCATCGTCAGTTTAAGAAACCAGGACTCATCTTGTGCCTGGCTCGCCGGTCTGAGTCAGTCTTTGTGTTTTGTATAAATTGGCGATGGCGAGTCTCGTTCTGGTTGGGCATTTGTCAAATCTATTGTGAGACATCATATTAAATTATAGGTCCCCCGCACGTTGCGTAATGTTTGTTTAAAGCATCAGCAATCTTCAGGCTGCTATTCTAATCTTACAATGGCTGGCACGTCGATCCGTGCTTCATGTTCAACATCGGAACTGCTGTTGGGCAGTTGGGGCCGCAA
>NW_014577442.1:227327-237543 GCF_000485595.1 Priapulus caudatus
GTGACTTGGCTTTTTTTCATAACAGAAACAGCTCGTTATTTTTGAATGGCACCACGCTGTGTAAAATATGATATGGCAGAGTAATCCTGATTTTTGGCACTATATATAGTTTGTCACCACTACAGTAAACCGACCAGGCTCTCCGACTGTTACACGGCGTAGGAGCCAAGTACTAGCCAACGTAGTGTTAAGCGAGAAAGGAACTTGTGGCTACCACTACAGCAGATACTACAGAGTACAGTACAAATTGTACTATACAGTCAGTATACTGTATACATATATATCAGGAGTAGATAATAGGGATTATAGGGGTTCCCTATTATCTACTCCTGATATATATATTGTAATTATATATATATATTATTATGCATATGCCAATATGCTAACAAACTAGAAGTACTACTACTACTTCTAGGCATAATTAATTAACAGGGATTATAGGGGTTCCCTATTATCTACTCCTGATATATATATTATATATATATATATTATTATGCATATGCCAATATGGTAACAAACTAGAAGTACTACTAGTACTTCTAGGCATAATTAATTAATAACTCAATGACCAGACCTGTCACCCGAGACCACCACAACTTCCACAAGTGTGAAGTGGTCCAGACTCCACAGTGACAATTGGCAGTGAATTGCCGGGTCATCCTCATCTCATCATTACTACATTAGCTAGGCTAACTCACCAGTGTCACTGCATCTACATCAGCCATTTTAAAATGCGATACGTATATGTGAGAACTTTATGTCTTGTATAATAAATATTATAGAAAATTAACTTTCGTTGCTGTGTTGATGTTGACATTTGCGACCAAAACAACGTCTCACTCTCAGATGATCATTTCTTTATAGAGCGCGCCGCAGTAACAAAAGATGGCTGCGCCTAGCAAGAGTTAACTGGCGCGTGATTTAACATTCGATTTTTCCTAGACGCTGTGGATATGTGCATGTATTTTACAAATAAACTATTCAACTGTTCGTACCGACGTTTTTTCACTCAGAAGCCAGCGGATCAAAGCAAGCTGCACAAGTGATCATAAAAATTCGAATTGTAATGTTCGTACAGAACCCATTCCTCAGTCTGAGTCTGTCTTGTTTTGTTATGCGATGTCGAGTCTCGTCTTTGGCATTTGTCAAATAATATTATTATACCCCTGTTGCGTAATGTTTTAACCAGCATCTTCAGGCTTGCTATTTCTAAATTCTCACAATGGCTGCACGTGATCTGCTTCATGTTCAACATCGAACTGCTGTTGCATTGCAGACATAACTAGCTTCGAAGTGCCAGTAAAAAGCCGTCGGAACTACAAAGTACAATACGTATAGCCTTAATCAATCTGACATTTATAATTTCTGTAATGTGTAATTGACTGCTACTAACACAACATTTTAGCCAAGGGCAAAAACAGAAAGACTGGCACCTGCTTCTTATAGTCACAGTGGTTATAGGGACATGAACTTAAACTCACTCTCTCTCTCTCTGAAATTTACTAATTACTATCATTTGTATTCACAGGTGTCAACTACAAGAACCTTCAGGCATTTGAGTATTATGGTGAACAGATAGTCTTCATTCAGCATCAAAGTGCTAGTGCCTCATCATTACAAGCACGTGCTGTGATTATGCTGCAAAGTGCCATTAGACACGTCACCAGAGGCTTGATCCGTGAACCTGACCGATTCTGTGATGGCTGCAGAAGAGGAATTTGGAACCAGGCAGTATTCCTGCCAAGCACTAAAAACAATTGTATCATACACCATTGGGCTCGACATCTGCTTCCTACACATGCCCTTACTTGCAGAACCTTCTGTGTAATCAATGGAATGAAGCAGAGGCGGCTTTATTCAAAGTCACTAAGTTTTGAGGCAATGGCTCCTGTGAGTTTGAATGATATCAAAAAGTTTCTAAATGATAACAACATCAAATTTCAACAGGGGTTCGCTTGTATTGTTCTCTCGTGTCCGCTATGCTGTGGGAAAGGCATCTCACTTGATCAGATGGATAACTTCTTCATAAACATGACAACAGGTAATTATTGAGTTAATGAATCGTAGTTTTCATTGCTTGACTGTCTTCAAGGTTTGCCTGCAGGTTTATTACCCGAACTGACCAAAGCGGTAATTGTAGAATTGCATGCAAATATTCAAACTAGCTTTTCTTCTTGTATCGTTGCAGGAATGTTTTTGTGTCACCAGTGCAAGCGATCTGGCTCCTGGGCATTGTTTCAGGATTATGTCGGTCTCATCTACGCATCAAGAGCGAAATCAGCATCAAAGACAAAAGCGACAACGAAGAAGAAGAGCGAACAGCTAGTGTATGTCAAAAGTATCAGCTGTGTAAAGCAGGGAGGAAACATCTATGCGAGTCACGCTAGAAGGGGTGGAAGATGACAAATGACAGGAGAAATGGGAAAACCCCATATCTATAAATCTACGGAAACTTGTATTTTACTGTATGTAGCATTAAAATGCTGAAGCAGATAAATTCAGTGAGGTGAATGAGAAATGTATGATATTCTGCAAACTATTACAAATTGCAGCATGTTTTGTCTTGTTTTCACAAGGGCTTTTATTGGCAGGAAAGTGCAACTCCCACCAGCAAAGCTTGACCCTGCTTATCAAGAGGATGTGAAGGTTGCCCAGGAGTTGTATAATAATGCGATACCCTATGAGAATATAGATGAAACCACTCTTCTCAGGGTTAATGATGCACTGGGAGTTCAGGTCAGTATCTTTCTAATAGGCATAGAAAAGACCTAACGACCCGTTAAAAGAACTATTCGACTGAGTGAAATAACCATGCTATGTTGCTTGGTTGGTCAAGCTAGACTGAAATCCTACACATTCCTACTGAACTGATAATGTGAAAAGTGAATCGATGTGAGCTAAAGCTTTGTAAAATGTGTTCAGGGAAATAATATCTCATATTTTCGCCATATAGAAACGTTAATTTGATAAGGAATATAGTGTTGGCATTTGTTAAAATGGATTTTCTTTTGTAAGGCCATTCTAAACAAATAACTATTACTATTCTGTCATTTCTAGTTTAAGCATGAGACGATGAAGAAATATAGAGTGCGATACCGAGATGATGCTCTTCTGTTTCCCTGCTATCACATCGACAAGAGCCTGGTGGGAGTTAAGAGCTTACAACTTGTCGGCGAGAAAGAGGAATGTATAGAGTCTCAAATGCCACGGTATTTGAGTAGATATTCAGATCCTTTTTTACCACCTGTCTGTGGATTTGTGGTGCCTATATAGTAATAATTCGGTGCTCCAGATGCACATGTTCATACTTATGTATGGAAAAAAATTATGAACTTTGCATCTGTTGATGCTTTTTCAAAAAATTTTATGTATTTTCTCATAAAAATACGTGTGCAATACTCCTAAGACTTGGATTCCTGGATGATGAGTATATCTGGTGTTTATATTTACAGACTCGAACTTTTTTCATTCTATTAGTTACTTATTGCTAAATTGTTTATTGCTTACTATTTGCTGATGTTATTAATTATCTAATTACTTTAAATCATGCATAAATAGGTTAATAGGAAAATAACAATTAATATAGAATCATTAATCCAGAGGTGCTGCACTGATTTATCTTCTATACATTTTTATAATAACATATATACGTCCATGTGTTGCTATTATATATATACTCATTACCTATTTATTTTAGCTGTGACCAACATGGTGGGTTGTTTGGCTGGCACACAGTGACGAGAGGGCACGAAGAGGTCGTGTTGACAGCTTCAGAGTTGGATGCGATAGCCGCCAATCAGGAAACAAAGATGCCAGCCCTCTCTCTGCCACGTGGAATATCTAACCTTCCTCAGGAAGTAAGACACGTGTACAGTAGCTGCCTTAAATGAACCACCAGAATTAAATCAGTGACTATCCAAATCTGTATAAACATCACTAATTATTTAGATCTAAATAAATGAGTTAACTATCGAACTGGTTTTATGGAAGTTGGTCAGATGGTATGTGGGCAGCATCAGAAGAAACTATGAAATTCAAGGCACTAGTTTAAGACTATTTACATCCCCAGGCCTTGGCCCTGTTAGAACAATTCAAGAGGATTACGCTGTGGTTCAACAATGACGTGCGATCCTGGGAGGCTGCGAAGAGATTTTCCAAGAAGTTAAATGAAAAAAGATGCTATTTTATTAGGTGAGATAGTGTGAAATGACATGTGCTATATATGTGTATGCACAGTGAGCTGAATATGCGTAACTATATTCGAGAAACATCAAAGAAAGGGCTTTAATATTATGTTTGTATATTCACTGGCTGGATGGCTGCTTACTTGCTATTTACTGTGTTAGTGTAGTAGTTATATACCTCAGATTGCTGTTCTCATATTAGAATTGTTTATGTTTTTCAGGCCAAAAGATAATCAGCCAAGTCCACTTCAAGCACTGAAAAAGGGGCTTAATTTGGCCCAAATTTTGCATGGCTCATGTCCAGTCGGGCATAAGTCGATTGTGTCATTTCGTGCACTAAGACAGGATGTCTTGTCTGAGCTGTCACATGTTTCAGACGTTGCTGGGGTCAAGGTAGGCATTGACAATTTACGATCATACATATTTGACCCAAGTATAGCTATGTAGACCTATCTTTATGCTTGGCCATCTACTGGTGGAAACAGAGAAAAAAATGAACGTATTATTCTCCATTGCAGTGGAAGAAGTTTACACAACTGAACAAGCTGTTGAAAGGCCACAGGCCAGGAGAACTGACTATTTTCACAGGTAGACTGTACTGTCACTTCCTCAATTCTAAGTCTATGTTTTGTATGGGAACAAGATAAAAAAAAGTCCAGGAGGGAAATAAAGGAAGGTAGAGAGAAAGCAGAGCGAGGGCACAAGAGGAAGGAAAGGAAAGAAATATTGTGTGTGTGTGTCTTGAACAATAGCCTTAAACACATCTTTTTGAATCATAATGCTGACACAATTAAAAATACTGACATGATCACCTGTTTGTAGATTTTTAATTGTGTCACATTCCCTTCAACCATCATTTAAGATTGCAGCTTGGTGATCAGTATCATGAAATCTCTGTGCTGGCACATATTCCCATTCTCTGACACACTTAGCTGAATGTTTGCATATATATGCAGGCCCCACCGGATCAGGAAAGACAACCTTCATGAGCGAATATAGTCTGGACCTCGCTATGTCCGGCGTCAACACACTGTGGGGTAGCTTCGAGATACGCAACGTCAGGCTTGCCAAAATGATGCTGACTCAGTTTGCGCAGTGAGTACAGCATGCTTCATAGGGTGGATGCCCGGGATTCTTTTTCCCTACCCATCCGCTTACTACTTGCTCCTTCAAATAGTGTGTTGTATTATTGTTGACAAAAACATTTTAATCATAGTTTTATATGTCAGTTAATAACATGCTTATGATTGCAGGAAACCGCTGTCGTTTTTCATCGACGAATTTGACCACTGGGCCGACAAGTTTGAGAGTCTACCCATATATTTCATGACGTTCTACGGTCAGGAAAACTTAAAGAATGTCATTGATGTAAGTTCTTCCCGTATAGAGCAAAATGAATCTGTTCGGTCTGTTATCGATCTGTTCAGTGTGATCGTGCAACCACTATAGTGGGTCTCGTTTTTGGTAATTGCATCAATTGTATTCAATTGCCTCTATTGCTATACATTTAATATTGCTATAAATTAAATTGCTACATCTAATGATTAATTGCCTCAATTGCATTAATAAAAATTCTTGCATGCTCGGGGTGCTATGAGCATGTGTAAAAATTCGTCAACACCCGCCGCCATGCATGAACTGCTATGAGCATGTGTAAAAATTCGTCAACACCCGCCGCCATGCATGAACTGCTATGAGCATGTGTAAAAATTCGTCAACACCCGCCGCCATGCATGAACTGCTATGAGCATGCGTAAAAATTTGTCGCCGTGCCAACACTTTCCGCTGAGTGTCGTCTGACGGTCGCGTGCGCGTTGCAGACGATGTCGCACGCCGTCTACGTACACGATATCCAGCACGCCATCATCGACAACGTGCAGTTCATGATCGGCATGGACACGCGCGTCGACCGCTTCTGGCGGCAAGACCTCGTCGTCTCGTCGTTCCGCAAGTTTGCGACGACGAACAACTGCCACGTCACGCTCGTCATGCACCCGCGCAAGGTTCGTCATGCACCCGCGCAAGGTTCGTCATGCGCCGCTCGCGAATATTTTCGCTTTGTGTCCATCTCGATCGTCGTCCTCTAAGTTTATTGTCGTTGTTTTTGTGTGTGTTGTTGTTGATGGTTGTGATGTTGTTGTTTGTTGTTGTTTGTTGTTGATGATTCGGCGCGGGCCGTTCGCGAATATTTTCGCTTTCTATCTATCGCGATCGTCATCCTCTAAGTTTTTTTGTTTGTTTTGTTTATTTTCGGGTTGTTGTTGATGAGGGTTGTCATGTTGTTGTTTGTTGTTGATGTAGTTTTTTTTTTTTATGTTCCTGTTCTCCCGACAGGAGAAAGAGTCTGACATGCTGCAGAACGCGTCGATATTCGGAGGAGTGAAGGCAAGCCAGGAGGCAGACAACGTTCTCATCTTGCAGGATCGGCGACTCACATCACAGCGCGGCAAGAAGTACCTACAGGTGTGTGCCTGGTGGGGGGGGGGCGATGTGGTGTCATTGTATCACTGTGTGAGCATGTTCGTGAATCTTGTACGAAAGGGACGTGGTGGGAGGTGGGGTTTCCTACTTTGTAGGCCTCAAACTGTCTGAGTCCAGTAACCCTTGACCTATTTTAATCGTGTTTTGACCAATTAGAGCATGGAGCTGTATGCTATGCGACAAATCTGAGCATAGTAACGTACGTGGTTGATGTTATCAACCTGTTGCAAGTCTTTTCCTTCCCTGAAACAGAGAACAGGAACTCGTCTGGCCGGTAGGTGGCGCCACATGCCAACTCGCGATTATGAAGTGGAGTACGTACCTACATTCACGTATGTGTCGAAATGTTAAGGCGTCTTGTAACTATTATTTTCTATTTGCACTGCAATAGGTGACGAAGAACAGGTTCGATGGAGAGATCGGCATCATGCCCCTGGAGTTTGACAGGGAAACGGTCAGTTACTCTCGCAAGAAGCAAAAAGATGCGAAAAAGTCAGAAAATGAGGACATATCTTCGCAGGCCCTGGTACAAGAACACAATGAACCTCAATCATTAGTCGATGAGAGTACAGTTCACGTTGGTGAGCCACCGCTAGACGACAAGGATCCAGTGTAAGAGTTCATTTCTCTTACTTTTGTACTTTTCTTTCAAACTCGCAGCAGTAAGATAGGGGAAATTAATTATGGTGCTAACCACTTTATTGAACTGAAGTCGTTAGTAAATATGTCGAATTATGAATGGGAAGTGATATTGCTACCTCAAACTAGATCGTGCCACAATTTTTTATGTAATGTAGCTGGATAATTTCTTAATTAAAAATACTTGCTAATTGCCGCTTGCTCGTTTGAATGTGCACGATGCATCTGCAAAAGGTGTAACTGCGATATTTATAGGGCCGAACCATTTGTGGTGGTTGTGGAGATTACAGATATATGAATATGTTACAGCTTCTTGTATTAGCTGGTCTTCGCTATCTCAGATGTATTTTAGAAGTCATGGGAGTGCTCCGTGGAGATCACGGAGCCAATGCAAGGGTTGAATTTTTATTTTCTTGGCGTGCGACAATTGTTGCTGTGGCACCAAGGGAAACACATTTCCTTATATGAATGACTACTTAGGCAACTTGTTTTTTATAAACTTTTTAAGTAGCACGTGCAGAGATGGGCACATACACAACATTGAATTTATGGGAAGAGTGGGAAGAAATCCAGGTAGGGTAGCCAGGGCGCTTTATATCTGTGGATATCGGCCGGTTTTGTGAAGCACCGTGGCAAGTAGGGGGGCAACCATGGAAATTTCTGTTGGTGCCATGGTGAAATTCAACCCTTGCGATGCAAGAAGCTGTAGAGTAAGACCAATATCCCCAGGATTTGCTGCTCAGCAATAGCATGCCGATATAAAACTTGGTAAATCATAAAATTTGATTGAAAGTTAGAAAGTTTTACAAAAATAATTTGTGATATTGACATGTGCAGATGTACTATACATACGTGTGTTTGATTACATCAAACGGAATTGATCGTGGCAGTAGCGAACATATGACTGAGCATAAACAAAGCCATAAATGTTTTTTTAATCCATACACTAAAGTTTATATTGTGTAAATAAAATTATTTGCGAAGATGTCATATCCCTGTAATGTACAGACGAAAAGAAAAATACAATAATATGTCTTTGAGACGTCCCAATCATTTGTTTCGTTGTACTCATGTATCTCAAAATTAAATTATTTTCTTTTTCTTTACTGACATGGCTGTAGTACTGTACGACCTTGGAAAATTTATTCACATATAGATAAGGTTGATGTGTTTTGCCGTGGTAAGCCGCTATATTTCCAAATTACACTAGGGACAAGTTTAAAATTGAAATGATCGAATGAAAAATTTTGTTTTATTTACTCTTGCCTAACATCATGAATTATATATACGACACTTAATCGTATAATCGATCACAAAACTATATACAGTAAAACTCGCATAAGTCATCGTCTAACTCCTCAATTCGCATAAGTCGTCATGGAAGTCAAAGTCTCGATTTTCTCTCATAGTAAATCCATTGGAATAGCCCCGCCTAAGTCGTCATTATGTACAAGTCGACGCCCTCAGACAGGTTCCATGTAATACAAACAACAGTAATTTTCTATCTGTAAGTCGTCATAAGAAATGCCGATGGCGCAGTGTACGGTCTAGGGGATGTGCGCAATTTACTGTTTTTTTCCCCGGGGTGGCCGGGAAATTAACAAGACGTTTTACCAGCTGGAGCGGGGCCATACCAAGAGCGAATAAAGAAGGATATTCTAATAATACTTCTTACTAATATTACTTCTTATATTCTAATAATTCTTCTCTAAGCTCTTTATGTTACTCATGTCACGTTTACGTTACCTCGCTAGGTTATTACACGTTTAACTTAACTCTTAGCTATTCTACGTGTTAATATGGTAACCACCGGCGCCGCTCCTCGTCTGTCTCTCCCCGTCGTGTACTCCGCGGCTCGGCGCGAGTTCGTGGGTTGGCAGTGTGTCTCCTTGTCCGGGGTAGGCTATAGCTCCCTTAGTATAAGGTATATGCCTTCTCGGGCGTCGTCCTGCTCGTGGGTAGCTCTCCGTCAGGCGCGTTCGTTCGTTCGTTCGTTCGTTCGTTCGTTCGCTCGATCGTTCGTTTGTTCGTTCGTTCGTGGCCGTCCGAAGACCGACTGACTTTACCGTTGGATCTTGGCTGCTTATATAGGACCCTGCGGTGACGTAGGATCCGGACAGTGCCTCCCTCTCACGTGACTCAGGTGCCTGGGTGTTGTCACTCCGGCCTTCGCTTGACACGTGTACGGGTGACGCAACCCCCTTGGTCCAGTATATGCACGAGCGTCGCACCCCCCCCCCCCCTGTCCGCCACGTGCTCGGCAGGTGCAACTCTCTCGCCTCGTTCGTGTACATGGTGGCGCAACTCCCTTACCTCCCCCTTCTGGTAGCTATGGGACCCCTTCCACCGCGCTTGTCTGTGTCGTTGGGGAAAACTTTCTACTTGTCGCTAGGGGAACTTTCTGCTCATAGGGTCTATGTCCCCTAGGGTACTGCCGAAACGTACCCTGGGTACGGTCCGGTATACCGGAACGTACCCTGGTAACTATCTGATATGGTTAGGGTTAGGGAGTAGGGCTCATAGGGTCTATGTCCCCCAGGGTACTGCCGCAACGTACCCTGGGTACAATCCGGTATACCGGAACGTACCCTGGTCACTATTTGATATGGTTAGGGTTAGGGTTAGGGTTCGGGTTAGGGAGTAGGTAGCTCTAGTACTATAGCCCGCTTACATTGACTGCCGCTAAGCGGGCTATAGTACTAGAGCTAGGGAGTAGGCGTCTAGGCGACTCTCTAGACTCGTTAGTGGAGTAGGCGAGGTACGGTCCGGCATATTAGATAGTACCAGGGTACGTTCCGGCAGTACCCCAGGGGACATAGACCCTCTCACCGTTACGCACAGCGAATTTTTGAAGAGGAATAATGGTCAAAATGTTTATTCACGCTTTATTAACGTAATTATGTATATTATAT
>NW_014577442.1:237568-241492 GCF_000485595.1 Priapulus caudatus
CCCTAACCATATCAAATAGTGACCAGGGTACGTTCCGGCAGTACCCTGGGGGACATAGACCCTATGAGCCGTGGTAAGTATGCTTATATACTTAATACGCGCTTGATTCATACTTAATACTAACTTGATACTTAATACGCTCTTGATGTAACCCAATACAGGAGTACTACCACCGTACATATATACACACACGGAGTATCTACTTTTTACTCCCTGGCCGTAGCTAACTAATATATGTTCATATTAGCATGTAGTCTAACTTTGCTTTGATCCTATATTACCCCTCCGTTTTTGTGGGCGGGACTTAGGCATATATCGGTGTCTGCATTCATTAAACTGCGGAGGAGTGCTAGGGTCAGAGCTAATTTTCGACCAGGTAGCATGGCTATAGAAGCCTCTGGGCATATCTATTTCTTCTTGTGTAGCCCTTCACTAGTTTAATTTGCAGATTTCCTGTTGGTAGAGTTGCAGAGTGAACTGCTATACAGTTAGATCTATTATCTATCCTGAAGGAACTGGTAAGTGTGTCTATAGAATCGAACCCATACAACATGCACCAGCCTATTGAGTTTCCCACTAATATATTATAGCTGTCTGTTATGTTCTTGTACTTGTCGGCGTCCACTGCACTGGATATAGTGACAAGGTGAATACATCTATAAGTAATCTACAAGTATCTATAAGTATAAAGGCGTATTCTCATTCTGTATGTGTTCTAGGTTCAAGTATTACTTTTTGCTCTACAAACATACTAATTATACAACTATAATATTTGAAGAGAAAGTTACAGATAGCAGGGATCGATAGTGTCATATCAATATGCATAGTTATGCCTGTCGGTCTCTAAGTCTAAGTCTAGATTGAGTTGGTCGTGCTAAAATATATGTACATGCGGCTCAGAGATGCAATGAGATCGTGATTTAGGTATCGTGAATCATGATGTCCTCCTATTGCTAAAACTTCTAATATGCTACTAAAGAAATTGCACACTAATGATGAATTGCCTTAATTGATTTAATAAAAAATTCTTGCATGCTCGGGGTGCTATGAGCAGGAAAAAAATTCGTCCACACCCCGCCGCATGATGAAACTGCTATTGAGCATGCTGTAAAAATTCTGTTCAAACACTCGCCCGCCATGCATGAAACTTGCTATGAGATGCGTAAAAATTTGTCGACCGTGCCAACACTTTCGCTGAGTGTCGTCTGACTCGTCGCCGTACCGCGTATGCAGACGATGTCGCAACGCCTCTTACGTACACGATATGCCAGGCACGCCGATCATCACAACGGCCAGTTCATGATCGGCATGGGACACGCCCGTCGACCGCTGTCTCGGCGCAGACCTCGTCGTCTCGTCGTCTCCGCAATGTTTGCGACGCACGAACAACTGCCACGTCACGTCAGTCATTGCACCCGCGCAAGGTTCGTCATGCACTCGCGCAAGTTGTCATGCGCCGGCCTCAGCGAATATTTTCGCTTATGTGATCCAATCTCGATCGTCGTCTCTAAGTTATTGTTTTGTTTTTTTGTTGTGGTTGTTGTTGATGGTTGGATGTTGTCTGTTTGTTGTTAGTTTGCTTAGTTGATGATTCGGCAGTGGGCCGTTCGCGAATACTTTTCGCGTTTTCTATCTATCGCGATGCGTCCATCCTCTAAGTTTTTGTTTTTTGTTTTTTTATTTTTCGGGTTGTTTGAGGAGTGCTCATGTTGTTGTGGTTGTTGTTGAATGTAGTGTTTATTTGACGTACCTGTTCTTCCGCGACAGGAGAAAGAGTCTGACATGCTGCAGAAACGGCCGGATCGATCATCGGAGGAGTGAAGGCAAGCCAAGGAGGCAGGACAAACGTTTCTCATCTTGCAGGAATCGGCGGACTGCACATCACAGCCGTGGCAAGACAGTACCTACACGGTGTGCTGGGCCCCCCTGGTGGGTGGGGGAAGGGCGATGTTGTGTGTTGTATCATGCGGTGAGCATGTATCGTACGAATCGTGTTACGAACAAGGACGTGGTGGGAGGTGGGGTTTCCATACTTTAGCTATGTCCTGAAACTGTATGAGTCCAGTAACCCTCTGACCTATGTTAAATCGTAGTTTGGACAATTAGAGCATGAGAGCTGTAGCTATGCGACAAATCTGAGCATAGTTTAACGTACGGTGTTTGTTGATGCTATCATACCTGTTGCAAGTCTTTTCCTTCCCTGAAACAGAACGAGGAACTCGTCTGCGCCGGTAGGTGGCGCCACATGCCAACTCGCCGATTATGAAGTGGAGCTTACGTACCTACATTCACGTAATGTGTCGATAATGTTAAGCGCGTCTTGTAACTATTATTTTCTATTGTGCACTGCAATAGGTGAACGAAGTAGAACAGGTTCGGATGCGAGAGATCGGCGCATCATGCCCCTTGGAGTTTAGACAGCGGAAACGCCGTCAAGTTACTCTCGCCAAGAAGCAAAAAAGAATGCCGAAAAGTCAGGAAAGATGAGGAATATACTTCGCAGCCCTCGGTACAAGAACACAAAGAACCTCAATCAATAGCCGATGAGAGTACAGTGTCACGTTCGTGACCACCGCTAGACGACAAGCGATCCAGTGTTAGAGTTCATTTCTCTTACTTTTGTACTTTCTTTCAAACTCGCAGCAGTAAATAGGGCGAATTAAGTATGGTGCTAACCACGTTTATTGAACGAAGGTCCGTTAAGTAAAATAGGATCGAATTATGACAGGGAAGTGATATTGCTACCTCAAACTAGATCGTGCCACAATTTTTTATGTAATGTAGCGCTGGATCAATTTCTTAATAAAGAATGACTTGCTAATTGGCCGCTTGCTCGTTTGAATTCGCACGATGGGCGATCTGCAAAAGGTCGGTGTAGGCTGCGGATAGTTTATCAGGGGCCGAAACCATTTGTGGTGGTTGTGGAGATTACAGATTATATGAATATGTTACGTTCTTGTATTAGGCTGCGCGTCTTCGCTATCTCAGATGTTTTAGAAGTCATTGGGGAGTGCTCCGTGGAGATCACGGAGCCAAGGCAAGGGTTGAATTTTTTATTTCTCTTGCGCGTGCGACAATTGTCTGCTGACTGGCACAAGGGAAACACATTTCCTTATCATGAATGACTACTTAGGCACGTTGTTTTTTATAAACCTTGTTGAAGTTAGCCACGGCTGCAGAGATGGGCACATACACAACAGTGGAAGTTTATGGAAGAGTGGGAGAAATCCAGGTAGGGTGCCAGGCGCTTTATATCTGTGAGATATCGGCCGGTTTTGGGAAGCACCGTGGCAAGTAGGGGGGGCAACCATGAAATTTCTGTTGGCTGCCATGTCGTTGAAATTCAACCCTTGGCGATGCAGAAGCTGGATAGTAAGACCAATTCCCCAGGATTTGCCTGCTCACAATAGCATGCGATATAAAAACTTGGTAAATCTATAAAATTGATGAAAGTTAGAACAGTTTTTACAAAAATAATTTGTGATATTGACATGTTGCAGAAATGTACCTATACATACGGTGTGTTGATACTATCAAAACGAATTGAATCGTTGCAAGTAGCGACATATGACTGAGCATAAACAAAGCCATAAATGTTATTTTAAAAATCCAATACACTAAGTTCTATATTTGTGTAGAATAAAGATTATTTGCGGAAGATGGCATATATCCCTGAATGTACAGTACGAAAAGAAAAAAATACAATAATATGTCTTTGAGAGCGTCCCAATCATATTGTTTCGTTGTATCATGTATCTCAAAAGTTTAAATATTTTCTTTTTCTTTACTGACATGGCTGTAGTACTGTACGACCTTGGAAAATTTATTCACTAACAGATTGATAGGGTTAGGGAGTAGGCGTAGGCGACTCCCTAGACTCGTTAGTGGAGTAGGCGAGGTTACGGTCGGCATATTAGATAAGTA
>NW_014577442.1:241517-243319 GCF_000485595.1 Priapulus caudatus
TTCATTATTCCCACGAACGCGGTGGATAAGATTTCTATGATAGCAGCAGTCCTTCATGACATGTCGTCAGGAGTTAGATAATAGGGACCTATTATCTACATCCTGATATCGTGGTAACAGCCAGGGTACGTTCCGGTATACCGGACCGTACCCAGGGTACGTTCCGGCAGTACCCTGAGGGACATAGACCCTCTCAGCCTGACTGGCAGCCGTGCTACGCACATCCTGATCTCTCTCCCCCTTGTGATATTGCCCTCTACACTGTTATCTTTATCACTCGCTTCTTCAGCTGCATATTCGAATATCCGAATTTTCTACGAACATTTTTTATATAACAGTTCACGTGAGGTTGCGACAGACATATGCAGGAATTCAAACAAAATACATAGTGTTTTGGCGACTTCGAACGTGAATATAGTAACTCACATGTGCCTAACACTCATAGGGTCTATGTCCCCCAGGGTACTGCCGGAACGTACCCTGGTCACTATTTGATATGGTTAGGGTTCGGGTTAGGGATAGGGAGTAGGCGTAGGCGACTCCCTAGACTCGTTAGTGGAGTAGGCGAGGTACGGTCCGGCATATTAGATAGTACCAGGGTACGTTCCGGCAGTACCCTGGGGGACATCGACCCTCTCAGCGTTACGCACAGCGAATTTTTGAAGAGGAATAATGGTCAAAATGTTTATTCAGGTTTTATTAACGTAATTATGTATTATAATATATATAAGTATAAATATATCAAGTTGTGATAGTTATATTAATCTGATTTATTACACATATACACACTTTATAACTATCTTTCACGCCAGATGGCGCCAAAGAGTCAAATTTGAACGCAGCATCAGAGAGAACGGGTACTTACATCTTGTGTGCCCATAGATATCATATAACACTACATATCATATACATATACATAATATAGTAAATATAGTATATATTATAATATATATAAGTATAAATATATCAAGTTGTGACAGTTATATTCATCTGATTTATTACACATATACGCACTTTATAACTATCTTTCACGCGAGATGGCGCCAAAGAGTCAAATTTGAGCACAGCATCAGAGAGAACGGGTACTTACATCTTGTGTGCCCATAGATATCATATAACACTACATCATATCATATACATATACATACTATAGTATATATAGTATACATATACATATATAAATAATTAAAATATACATTATGGCCATACACATTTACAATCACACCATAGTCACACGAGTCACACCCATTGGTCGCCAAATCCCATTGGTCGTGTTTTGCTTATTCTAGCCAATCCGCGTGCAGGATTATCGCGTGTACGTTTATCAACAAAAAGAGCCATCTCGGACCACAGTGTGATGTTATCGTCGTCTGGACGGGTGCAATTCCGTGTTTGTATAAGTTTGTAGGTATAAGCTGGTAACTATTTGCTAATCACAAGATTCGGCACAGTACGATACCACATGAATCTGTCTTTTGCTGGCTGTGGTTTTCTTGGGATATATCACGTTGGTGTGGCTTGTTGTTTTCGCGAATATGCTCCCAACGTGGTTCTACCCACACCGGATAATGAGGTTGTTATGTCTGGAGCATCGGCTGGCGCTCTCACCGCTGCTGGAATCATCTGTAACTGTGATCTCGGTGTGTATACAATATTCCAATGTTTTATAAAATATTAGGTTTAATAATGGTTGCATGGACAGTAATAGTATTATAGTAAATATGGACATGGACTTGGACACAGTATTCAGTAATGGACAGTGGTTGGTGACTTCCAGGTGAAGTACCCGAAGGATGAATGCG
>NW_014577442.1:244745-252245 GCF_000485595.1 Priapulus caudatus
TCATATCAATATATGCATAGTTATGCCTGTCGGTCTCTAAGTCTAGATTGAGTTGGTCGTGCTAAAATATATGTACATGCGGCTCAGAGATGCAATGAGATCGTGATTTAGGTATCGTGAATCATGTACCCACGACACGGGTGATAAGATTTCTACTGACTAGCAGCAGTCCTTCACTGCATGTCGTCAGGAGTAGATAATAGGGACCTATTATCTACTCCTGATATCGTGTAACAGTAATATTTATTTACATCTATCGTATCAAGATATTATATGATACATGCACGAGTAAGATGCCCAGGACTGTGCTCTTGACCTAAATAGGCTCAATTTACACACATCTAGAGGTTTGCTAAACCTATGCCGTCAATATTATGCCTGTACGTCATGGATTTATTAATTAGATTCATGTATGCACCCAAAAAGAGAACGACATAAACCTAGCAACAATTTGCCAAGGTATCATAGTGCTCAGTCTATTCTTGTACATGCACCACTAGCAATGTAACGGCTGTTGCATGGTGTCTTCCGTTATGAGGTACATAATTGCTCGTGTGACCTCTTGATCACCTCCCTGCTGGCCCACATTCTCGGCTGAGCAAGCAACAACACACTACATTGGTTGCTTCGTATTTGGCATTTTTCCAGTACAACCTGCAGCGGCAGATATATAATCATAATACTGCATGTTTATGCTTAAAATACTGCGCTTATGACTGAATTGAATTATTTAATTTGATTTACTATGGCGCAGCTAATGCAATCCTCATTGTTAGTTATAACTAGGAATTCACTACTTTGAATTCAGTCAGGCATACGTCCTGGGGGGTAAAGAATAACACTGTAGTTATGCTGCAGTTATGCTTTTTATACTGTTGCTTTTAAAACCTGTATCTTGACTGGTCTGTGTGACTGCGAGTGCCTATTATAACCAGAAAACCCTCTTATCTACAAGTAGTCGTATATATATATATACAAATGTACACATTGGCCAGGAGTATGCTGAACTTGTAATCAATATATGATATTATTGTGATTGTGAAGATCAGGATGAGAGACCAATTATAAATTAGGTAATTTAAGTTTTTCAGATTTTTTTAGTAAATTAAGTAATAATACAATGCGCAACTGTGTACAAAATGGGCATGTAGTAATCTAAAGTATATTAGTGACCTTCTGTTGACCCCTGTGACATCTCGGGAGAGTTCGGATGCGTGCAGGTGCACCACTCTAGCGTGTCGGTATTTGCATACTGATAAAAGGTGGGTCACTATAAAGTGAAAGTTCATCACAAAAGTTAGCATAGGCACTGATGTGCAGAATAAAAATAGTCTTGATCTAAAAAAACCTGTTCAGATTTATCAATCACGTGAGATGTGAGGCGGATGAAAAAACCACAGCCCACTGTAAAGCTAAAATACTGCTAATGCTGTCTGTGATTAGAACAGCACAAACATTGCACAGTGTCAGTGCACTGAGTATGCTACATGGTGTTGATATACATGTATCTATAGTTTACCAATTACCAACTTGCATGATTTAGGCATTAGTGACATAATTTAGAGCTCGTGTCATGATGTCACGATCATGATTATTAAAAAAGAACTAAAACACAATTTTTACTCAGATTTTTGATCATTACAAACATTAAATAATTTTACATTAAACATTTTATATGTCTCCCTTGAAACCATCGATAATTTTAGCCAGTCATTTAAATTGGGTTTCTTTTGACACTGTGGATATTCAATCGGTCATCAGAAACTTGCTTGGTTTTGATACTTGACTGAGCATTTAATATACAGCTTCATTTAAAAGTAAATCCATGAATATGGAAGCATTTCCTGTGAAATCAAGTAGAAATTTTACAATTACTAGTGTTCCCAAATGTTTATATCACACTATCCTAGATAGAGGGTTTGACGATGATATTGTGTGGTTTTTCCATAGCTATGCTTGTTTAGATGCTATTCTTTAAATGTTATTGATATGTTGTATAGGCGCGTGTAACAAATTATGTTCTTTTTGCAGGTCAAGCAACGACTGACACGCTACGCGTGGCACAGAAAGCTCGCTCCCGCGCTCTCGGTCCATTCCACCCCAGCTTTAAAATCACAAGGATCCTGCAAGATGGCTTACTGTACATTCTCCCCGACAACGCACATGAAATATGTGACAGACGATTGCACATCTCATTGACCCGAGTCTCAGATGGCAAGAACGTGGTGGTCAATAGATTTTCGAGCAAGGACGAGTTAATACAGGTGTGTGTATTCAGTCAATTTAAGTCGTCGTATAAGTGGCATCATGACTCACTGATACGCTGATAGGGTCTATGTCCCCCAGTCAGTGTACTGCCGGAACGTACCCTGGGTACGGTCCGGTATACCGGAATGTACCCTGGTCACTATTTCACATGGTTAGGGTTAGGGTTAGGTTTAGAGGTAGGGAGTAGGCGTAGGCGACTCCCTAGACTCGTTAGCGGAGTAGGCGAGGTACGGTCCAGCATATTAGATAGTATCAGGGTACGTTACGGTATACCGGACCGTACCCAGGGTATGTTCTGGCAGTACCCTGGGGGACATAGTCCCTCTCAGCCCCTGATACTTCTGTCAAGAAGTCTATATTTGTACATAGCCGGCATCTATTTGCTTCCAGTGTACGATAAAGATTGTTCATGCTAGTAAGTCAGTGAGTGAGACCTAGGGTACAGCACTGGGAATAATTATTATACTATCATACTTCATTTAAATACATTTCTCGAGTCTTGCCCACTAAGCAAAGCATCCATTGAACGATGGATTTATACCTGAATGTTTATCGTTGATCATTAATTAAAATACGAACATTATCAATGTGAAAAGGTGCTGGAAAGTTGTTTTTATTATACGTGCAAGTATGTGTATATATATGTACCAGAACATGCGCAAAGTAATTTTCTGTTGTGAGAACGTATTTCAATGTTTGTTTTGACTTTTCAGGCATTGATCTGTAGCTCGTTCGTCCCTGTATGGAGTGGTTTTGTGCCACCAAAGTATCGAGGAGTGGTAAATATACCGTTCTTATTTGTAAACAAATCTGGAGAATACAAAATACAAGGATTTTAACGCACGTTTTCCTGCATTTTCATATGATTTCTTTTTCTATACTCCTTCTATAATATATTGTACAGATTGCTGGATGTTCATATATTTATGAAGACGTATATTATTAAAACATTTAATCAATCTATTGAGTTGCTTAGTGTGCAAGAAAACAGACGTTATCCAAGTGTTTTCCAGAATATACATGTCGTCATGGTAGCAGTACCTGATGGTAGTGATAAGACATAGTGCGTGAGGTTAGTCTGAGCCAATATCTTACACTTTCTCTCTCTCAGCGTTACATTGATGGAGGATTGAGCAACAACATCCCTATTGTCAACGAGCACACAGTCACGGTGTGCCCCCTTGCGGGAGAGACTGACATCTGCCCAGATGACATGTCTAGTAGTTTCCTTCACTTGAACTTCGCACAGACTAGTGTGCAAATGACGACCGAGAATGTTTACAGGTGAATGGCATCGTACTCTACCTGCAGCTGAGAGGGTCTATGTCCCCCAGGGTACTGCCGGAACGTACCCTGGTACTATCTAATATATATATACCCTATACTATCTAATATGCCAGACCGTACCTCGCCTACTCCACTAACGAGTCTAGGGAGTCGCCTACGCCTACTCCCTATTCCCTAACCCTAACCCTAACCCTAACCATATCAAATAGTTACCAGGGTATGTTCCAGCAGTACCCTGGGGGACATAGACCCTATGAGCCTACCTGTGTGTGAACGCACAGTTAATCTATTTGACAAAAAGTCACGTATAAACTGTTTTAGCTTGACACCGGTGACCGATGGGGGGAGGTGGTTATATCGTTCAGATGGATAAGACAAGTACTCGATCTAGTAGATGCTTTATTTTGCTGCAGTGAATAGTGTTTCTGCATGACCATAAATGTATGAAATGGTGAAGCAGTCCAGAAATCAGTATTGTAGTCTACATGTAATTTTTGTGATGTGAACTGTTGTGTTAGGAAACGTAAATTGTGCTGGCACACTCACGGTTTTCGTCACATAAGAACAAGATGTTGTGCTTACAGATTGACACGGGCTTTCTTCCCCCCACATCCTGAGGTACTGAGTGCCTGGTGCAAGCAAGGCTTCGAAGATGCCCTGCACTTTCTACAGAAAACTAGTAAGTATAATTGCCCTGTGATGATTCTGGAAAGCATGTATGGCATTAGCTTTTTCTGTCATTCCTAACTGTTATATTTGTTGATTAACATCCAAGCGTCTGTCACTAGGTGATTTATTGTACAGCAATAGTATAGCGCATACAGTAAGTATACAGTATGAAATAATAAGAAAGGTAAGACCAGGGGGATGATTGATAACGATAATTAACGACAATTAATAACCTTGTGAATCATGATCGTTAACTAGTGTATTTGTATCTACTTTAGCTGGTGATATTATCAGGAGTAGATAATAGAAGATTCTATCTTCTATTATCTACTCCTGATATTATTATGGTATACGAATGTTAGTAGACTATGAATCATGAAGTATGCATCAAGTGCTGATAACAAGTGTTAATAAATCAATTGCTGATATGTCAGTTCTGTGAATCTTTGTTTGTACTTCTTCTGGTGATATTATTATGGTATACAAATGTTAGCAGACTATACGAACTATGAACTATGGATTAAATGCTGACAACAAGTTTTAGTAGTTCACTTCTTCTTCACTTATCTTCTTCTGGTATACGATATTATTAATGTTATGGCATACAAATGTTTGTTAACTACAAGCGTTAGTAGTACGTACACTTTTCTTCACTCATCTTCTTCAGGTATTATTATGACATTCCAATGTTTGTAAACTGCAAGCATTAGTAATTGTAAAATCCAATGTTCACTTGCTGATGCATCAGTTCTGCGCGCGTTTTCTTCCACGCAGACGTGATCAGCTGCACACGATGCCTCACCCTGCGCACAGTCATCCCCGTCTTCAGGGACACGACGGCAATCCGCCGCAGCTCGTCACAGACAACCAATCACGCTGGCTCGCACGCTGCCGAGCACAGCGCTCCGGTGGCGCCCTCTCATCCTCCCGATAATTGCGAAGACTGTCGCAATTTTAAACGGCACATATCGCAGACGAGTAAAGGCCTGCCAACGCACGTATCCTCTGGTAGGTGACCACTCTGAGCGGCAGTGTAGGCAAGTTATATTTGGAGGTTGTGAAATGACAAAAACAGATTAGATGTCACGGTCCTGCTGAGGAGCTAAAAAAAAGTCGACATCGCTTTTTGAGTGTGCAGGTACTCAGTAAACATGTTTTGCGACAGGCATAGTGGGACAACCCACAGCCTGTCGCAGTGAAATAACATGTAGCGAGCTGTTTACTTCAGAAAATAGTGTTTTTAATGTTTTTTACAATCTTTAAAGGCATACTAGGCCCAATGATTATGCAATGTTGACGAATGCTAGAGTAATTACTGGCACCTTGCGTAGTTAATAAGTACATAACCTTACATCCAAACGCGTATTAGTTTGTCCAATATCACTGCTGGTTACTAAGAAATGTCTGATTGAAATCCGCAGTCCAAGAAATCAGCTGTTTACAGTTTCAAACCGCTGCCGGCAAAGCGGGCGTGATACAGATTTATAGTGCCCCGGACATTTTCAACATAAGAATAAAATTTTAATAAAATTTATTAACGACATTTTAATAAAAAAATTATGCAAATTAGGTAGGGTTTGGCAATTATATAGCATATTATATAGACACGCAGAGAACAAACAGTCTGTGGTGACACACTCGTCTGGCTTGTTTTACAAGATTTCATTGACAATATCTTTAATGCAAAATTCCTGCTATGAACATGTTATGATTTATACTATTATTATTATGATATAATGATTTATGCTAAGAAACATCAAAGCGGCTATAGCGCCATCTACCGTCACAAATTGTGATTCATTTTGGTTTATAATTTTTTTCTAATTTATATATATGGCAATCGTTTCTATAATGTACGTCGATGGTTGCTCAATTAAAACTGACTTCTTCTCACTCACTCATTTGTGTCCTTTTTTGTGGTGAGCTACAGTGTCATTGACACTTTCATGTTTTGTGCTATTCGATATATCTGTACTGATAACACTGCTGCATGCTTGCTCATATCTGTTTTTCTGTTTGTACCAGCTTTGCAGGAGGGCATCGACTCACAGAAAGGTTTGATGGCTTACATCTTTAGGTTCAAGGCTGCAAAAGCACTCTCTATCATGTCCATTCCTATGCTCTTGCCGATCGACTTGGCGTATAGCATAACATGGAGGTTAGTTGTGGTGATACAAACGCATTTCTTCTTTATTATTATTATTATTATTATTAAATCTTTATTGCATGTAATTCAGATACAAATACATGTACTGACAACTTTCACTTTCATGGAGAAAAAATCTGATAAAAGCAATAGTGTTGAGTTAATTCAAGGCAATTTGCTGTAATGTGAAGTGTCAGACCTTTAGCTGCCTCATCGATTCGTTACTATCGTGGCCATTTACCTGGAGGTCAGCTGAAATCAAGCAATTTATTTTGTATTTGAATATAACCTGATATTGTTTGAAAAGAACAGTGATGGAATTTGTGCCAAAAAAAATACAAGTCGCTTCAAAAATCTAGAGTGAGAATGACAGCGCAGGTCAACGAAGATTTCACGAAAGCATCTGGCGACGAAACTATCGGAAAGATCGAGAAACCTGTAAAAACTAAATGCTGCACTGTTAGCACATTGTGTGGAATACAGGAGAGTTGTGCAGCTTGTCGATTATGTTCTAATGTCCACTTGTTTGCTTTCTTTCACGTGCAGGCTGGTGGAGTATGCTCCACACTTGAAGTCCGACTTCACGTGGTTTGTTGGGCAACTTGCCAGTCTTTTGCTAAAACTCATGAGCCGAATCAACAAGGGACGGCACAGCTACAGCGCCAGGTATTAAACTCTAGTCTTACAGCACTCCACTGCTAGTGATCCTAGGTGTCTGCTAGATTACAGTTACTTATGATGCAAATGCTTCTTCATACCGCAGTTCAGACTATTTTCGTTTTCATTTTCACAAGTAAGGCTAGCAGTGTGTGGCTAGAAAGAAAGTAATAACAAGCTTACAAAATATGATACAGAAGCAGTAGCAGCAGTAGATAAACTTGTGAAAAATATGTAGGTTTGGTAACTATTCCCTGCATCATCAAGATATTTCTAGGCTCTACTGCTGTAATGTAAATCATCGCAAACTTAAGGCAAAGTACGACCCCCCCCCCTTGTTAGTCGCTATGTAAATTACTGGCGATGCTCGTACGTCACGCTGTCCACCTGTTCTAATACAGGTAGGACCCGTTTTATGATGGTCCATTTTTACGACTTTCCACATTAACGGCCTTTTCAAAATTACCTAAAAA
>NW_014577442.1:254232-258726 GCF_000485595.1 Priapulus caudatus
CCCCGTCCCACGCTTAACCTTCCTAATCTCGTGATGCCGCGAGGGAAGGGTGATGTTTGTCGGCTTTCACGCCTCGCTGTGATATAGTTTGCTACGGGAAGTGCTGGGAGACGCACTCATTTGTGATGAATGCCTGTGACTAGCGCCCTCCTGTGTCTGTAACGCTCCACGTTTACATGGGCATGACCCGAATTTCCTGCAGACGCGTTGTTGTAGCATGAACGTGCATCTATAATGATTTTTGTTCGTTCCTTACATGTTCATGGTAGTAGTTGTTTGTATGCGGAGCTTTTATTGCAGAGCTAGAGCTATCTTTGCTTCTTTCACGTGCTCTTGTTTGTTATTCTGCGCGGAATAACTGGTGCTCCCTGTGTAAGGAAAGCGAGAATCCGTGAATAGACTGTGGAGAAGCAAATTGGTTTGCTTTAGGTATGGATTGCAATGTTTCTGCAATAATAGCCGAGAGGTTTGCTGGATCAAATGTCTCTTGTTCTTATACTAACGGCAATTGGTGATTGAATCGAGCAATTTTAGAGAGGTGTCATACATTTAGCGTTAAGATTAAAGCCTATGTTTTTGTTTTCGTATCAAACTTTAATCTATTATTCGGCGAATTTTATATTGTAGTTATAATTAAATTTATAGTTGAAACACATACGATATGTATATGGTCGCTTTTAAGTAAAATTATTTTGTATATAATTACGCTAAGAATATAAATGTATTATAAGTCATGTAATCGCTTCAAATGGGCAAACTGATTGAAAATTCACCTACGGATAATTCTATAGTAATAATAATATTGTTAATATATTATATTAATATATTATTGGGGCAATTACAAGTTCTATGCGTGATTTACCTGATTGCTACGTTATCCTACGATTGTAAAAACTGTACAGATTCAATAAAGAATTGCAATATCTATATGAATACATATTTTGTAGTGCACTCACTATGTGTATATTTATATAAAATTATCATGATAATAGCTGGCAGAGTTACAGTATATGAATATGAACAATGATATTATAAAAATATATACTAAAATTATATTAGTACTAGTTATCTAACTACCTACTTATCGAATAACTATTGAAAGCTCACTGCTTGTCTGCTAAGTAATGGATGGCATTACCTAATATGAAGTAAATTCTGTAAATCAAAATTGACACCTTTTGGCATTCAAAACAGCTAAATCGGCTAAATCGACACACACACATATATATATATATATATATATATATATAGACGGATGGTAATTATAAGCAATCAGGTATTTCTTCATTAGCTGGCGAGGTGGTTGTGGAAGTTACCCAATGCGCTCCTCAGCTGGCAGTACGTGATCAAGCTTAGAGCCATCTGTGCAACCTTGAACAATGCGGACTTTTATTATAAATACTTATCAAACACGTTGCATGATCATAATATTATTATTATTATTATTTATTATACGTGATTGAGGCGCATTCATTCGTGCTAGAATTTCTGCATTTACTGACAACAGAACGCAGGAAAAAATATGGTGGTCAAACGTAGGAAGACGAAGTCTGTGGATGTTAATCTGATTTACACGCAAATATATATGTATATATACATATATTTATAAATGTATTATAAATATATTATATATGTATATTTATTATCTATCGTTACGGGAGGAAACTAAACAGTATTATGATAGGATATGGACCTCCAGTAGAGGACTACAATATATACTGACGCTATACGTGCGCACCTGACATGAGCAGATAACAATCCCAAAGCTGAACCAGACATGCATGTAGAGAATGTACAGTTCAAACATCGGACGGAAGCATCCCTGAAACAGACAACGAATAGTTCTATGTTCGTAGTAATAATATATCGTAATAATTTCTCTCATAATATGGGTCAATAATAAATCTATTAGAAATTAATTGAACGTCGTACATGTAACGCGACATATTAATTAAGTTTACAATGATTAGCGCTAATCATTGTAAACTTAATTAATATGTGGGCGATGGCAACGCTTTGACTTAATTAGACAGAAAACCGCGGCATCTAGTCTCATTGAAACCTCGGTTGAATTTGTCTAAATAGCGTGTTCACCTGTGTGAAATATGTATCGGCGTCGCCGTCGCGGCAGGAGTCAGGTATTGGGAAGAAGAATATCGTGTAATCGATGGTACCATTAGAACCACAGCAGCCTAACTGAAATACAGCCCGCGTGATATTATATACTTAGTATTCTCACTCTACACTAGTTATCCATTGTTTATTATTCGTTATTTATTATATCTCTTCGTCATCTTGCCTTCCACGTTTTAATATCTACACACGCACACCCACTCACACACATGCGCGCACTCACGCACACATGGCACACACGCATAGGCACACGAACACGCGCACGCGTACGCATACATATACTCTCACACACGCGCGTACACAATCGGCAGTATTTTTCAACAGCGTTGTAATTGGACATAGCATGATCGAGACCACTCACATTAGCTTCGATATTGTCGAAAACCTCGCGGTGATCTTGACCATGAACGGAAGAAGCAAACAGATTATCTGTATCCTTTTGAACATCCTGCGCCATCTATCGATTAAAGACGTGTGTATTATACCAAATAAAATTAATGCCACGTTCGGGGTAACGTAGCTAAGAAAAAGTAGGGTATGGTAGGTAGGCAAATATTTATGCAGCGACCAATATTATACGCAAGGGCATAACTATATGACTACTAAACATATCTCATTAATAATGGATGCGATAACGGTAGCGAGCCGCACGCTCGCGCAGCCACAGGTGCGAAAGGTGTTCATGAGCTCCTTGTTCATGAGCGGCCGCACGCTGCCGGTTACGACGCGAGGTGCCTAACGACATTAGGTGCATGACACCCCACGTAATGTCGTACGCGCAACAGTTGGTGAAACAAAGGAATTAAAACGGTGCGCGCGCGAAGGATCGAGGTGGATGAAGGAAGGATACATAAGGCTTCCGCGCGCACGTCAGGGGGGAGCTCAAGCACTTGTCACCGTGTGTGCACGTTCGAAGTGTCTATAATATGAGGCCGTGCCGTATACTCTACTTTTACTCTTCGCCTTTTCGTTATTCGTCCATTTGGCTACTCTCCTATACCTTTCCCCTTACATCCTGTGTAGTAGTGGCTACACCACGCTACACAATACCTTTACATTTTTTCAATAATTTTTTAGTTAATAATATAACATAATATCAATAGCGTATTAAGAATGTTAATGCGCTCTTGATAATATCAGGAGTCTATCAATAGGAGTTGATAGACTCCTGATAATATATATAATAATAAGTTTGGCATTAAAATGTTTAGGACTGGTAGGCCTACTTTCTCACAGGGTCGGTCGAGTAACCCCGAACATGGAGTGTATATTTTTGCCTTATAGCTATAACATAAAACAACATGAAATTATAAATATATAGAAGTTACCTCTGCTTGTGATTGCTACAGATTAAAGACGGAATCCTACATACATCCTCCTATATACATACTCCTACATCGCATCAGTGGTGAATAATGACACACGTCAATACACACATCATCACACACATCAATACACACCGTTTCTAATCTTGATGTGCTTGCAGTTGACGTTTTTGTGTATATCGTAAACGCTAATACCAAGATGAAACTTCCCAGTGAAAGGCAAAAGAACTGGAATAAAATATCATAAATGATACGTAAAACGGCATATAGGCGACTTGCTACTAGCAGGACTACTAGGCATATTGCTTAATTTTGCCACCCCATGCCTTGCCTATCAAATAGTTGCGTATGATTATATATATATATATATATATATATATATAATCGCAATGATAATAATTAAATGACTATGCATATAATGATATATAATTGTCATATGGCGACATAATAAAAGGAAAGTGATTATTATTTCGCTTCCTGTAATATAAACCAGCGACGCGTTTGCTTCATGATATCGCGATACGCTACAAGATCACTGCTTATATATACTTACCACTAGAAGCTGAATCGGTTTATGCTGGGCAGCTGCGATAAAGCCGAAGACGGCCGCAGCAATGACGAGACCAGCACCGCAAATGACGAGAATTCCGAGAATCCGCGCTGTTTGCGGATAGAGCTTCAGCGACGAATACCCGAGCAGAATGCAACACGACGCGAACACCTACCAATAAACAATAAATAACCGGCCGGGATTATATCAGGAGTCTATCAATAGGAGGATTATTATCTTAATATTATATCAGGGGTCTATTGATAGACTATTGATTGATATGTCCGGGCCGGTTTATGTCGGATGGATGAGATTTAACTGTATACATATATAGGCCTACTAAAACCTGTATACCTATAGGTATACCTGTATACCTATAGGCCTGTATACTAAAAGGTACGTGCGTTATGCTGCTGCGTGGTAGCGCCGGCAAACACACACACCATCACCACACACCATCACCACACACCATCACCACACACCATC
>NW_014577442.1:262126-262692 GCF_000485595.1 Priapulus caudatus
CACCGCCACACACCATCACCACACACCATCGCCACACACCATCACCACACACCATCACCACACACCATCACCACACACCATCACCACACACCATCACCACACACCACCGCCACACACCATCACCACACACCATCACCACACACCATCACCACACACCATCACCACACACCATCACCACACACCATCACCACACACCACCGCCACAAAAACAACAACAACAACAACAACAACAACGACGACGACGACAACGACAACGACAACAACAACAACAACAACAACAACAACAACAACAACAACAACAACAACAACAACAACAATGCGCGCGTTTTTATTCACATTAGATTAATTGGATTCATTATTGGTGCGTATGCTACCATGCGTGGGCATGCATGCGCTCTACGAATACCGTATACGTTAGGTGCCAATTACACAAAAATACTCCGAGGAAACAGTATCGCGACTGTTGCTGTAGTATATTACCGGCAGTGGGCATTTCTCGAGTACTCGCGTTACCGTTGAAACATAGATATACAGTGACCATATTATAATACAGAATGTACTCGTAA
>NW_014577442.1:262781-269396 GCF_000485595.1 Priapulus caudatus
GAGCGCGGGGAGAGAGGTGACAGGAGCGGAGCGAGGAGAGGAGCAAAACACGCGTCCTGCAGCGCCACGTCTGACATAGTATGAGGCCGATTACCGCCAAAACCAAAACCTTACCTATTTAAGCGCGATTGAATTCCAGCCAATCAGAACAGTGGTTTTAATCGCGATTAAAAATAATTTAAGCACGATTAAAACCGATGTTCTAAATTGGCTGGACTTCAATCGCGCTTAAAATAGTATTAACGCGATTAAAATAAGGTAGTTTCCTCGTGTGTGTTGTGTGTGTGTGGTGTGGTGTGTGTGTTTGTGTGTGTGTGGTTGTGTGTCGTTGTGTGTGTAGTGTGTGTTGTGTGTGTGTTGTGTGTGTTGTGTGCTGTGTGTGTGTGATGGGTGTGTGTTGTGTGTGTTGTGTGTGTGTGTGATGTTGTGTGTGTGTGTGTGTGTGTGGTTACTTGCGTTACTTATCTTATAGGCGCGTATTCTATTTATGTACATAGATCGTTTGCAACGTAAGCGTGATAATTTCATGACGTCAACTGATCAAATTTAAAATCAAAAGGCCAATTGCAATGAATCACAAATAAACCATGCGCGTGCTATTGCTGATGTAAACATAGTTTTGTATGGTAGCAATGTGCACGTATAAATCAATTATTATTATTATGCGTGTTGCGTGTGTTCAGTTATAATATAGACGTTAGGCTAATCTGTTTTATCTGCTTAATATTAATCACATTATTACCCAACCCATCTCCCACACACACACACACCAACACAGCACACACACACACACACACACACACCACACAACACACACACCGACACACACACACACACACACACACACACACACACACACACCACACACACACACACACGCGCGCGCGCACACACACCCCCTCTCCCTGCCCTTCCCCCCCACACACACACACTCCGCACAACACAGCACACACACACACCAACACACACACGCACACACACACACACACACACACACACACACCACACACACACACACCACACAACACGTACAAAAAACCTCACCTATTTTGAATCGCGCTTAAAATCTATTTTTATCGTGCTGTAAAATCTATTTTAATCGCGATGTAAAAAGCCACTGTTATGATGGCTTGGAATTCAATCCGCGCTTAAAAATACTTTTAAGCGCGATTAAAATAGATACGGTTTTGCGCGGAATTAAGGGCCTTCCATAGTATGTGTCACGCGGATACACGCACACAACTAGCAACCGTAGAGCCACGACTACCCCCCCCCCACCCACCCACAAATGCCACGCTCCCTCCCGCGTGTATGGGCAATGCCTGCGAGTGCATGTGGGTGCGTTTGTGCGCGTGATATAATGATATTATGTAACAATATTGCAACAATATAGATACACATGTACATCGTAGATATTTGTATTGTTCCCGGAGATTTCTTTTCTCAACTTTTCTGATAGCTCACACATGCAGATTTTGCTATAAAATAAGACAGGTAGCGCTGTCCAGTGTCCAGTATAGAAGTATAGCGGTAAGTTAATATACAGATCAACGTGGCCAATTATCTGATACAACCATAGAAGCATAGAAATATATCGAGATCGAGTCACTAGCTACTATGTTACCTACATAGAGCCTAGAGGCTAACTATAGTATATTATTTCTATGGATACAGCACAGGTCTGCACATACGGGTCTGCACCACTGATCTCTACTATACTAACTATAATATATATTATAATATTATATATTATATAATTATAATATATAATATAATATATATTAGTATAGTAGAGATCAGTGGTCTGCACCTAACCGCAGCGCCTAACGACTTCAACACGGGACGCTGGGTGGCGCTGCCGTCAGTGCATTTGCATCAGCATGGCGACTTTCTTTGGAGAAATATTACCTGTAGCTTCTCGGGCTGGAGAAGAGGAAGAAGAAGACGATGAAGATATCGAAGACGAGTGGTATGATCGCACCAATACACCATGTATAATGTCAGCGGCTCTGTTTATGACAATTATTATCATGTCTATCATTTTCTAAATGTTCATTATGTTGTACTTTACTACTTTGTACGTTACGTATAGGGCCCATGATTTCAAGTGGACAACAGAAGACTGCAATGATGCTACACGCTATCATCCTGTTCCGAGTATACATCCCTTCAGCCTAGTGGTAGCAGTGGGAAATGTCGCAGCAGGTAACACTATCAACATGTAATTGAATATACAAGTACTGGGCTTATGATACATTCTTTATTTCTTGAGAGTTTGGGGGTACTATGTAGCGATCAACCAGGTTAGAATTATGGTGGTGGTATGTGGAACTGGAAATGATGATGTATGTATGGGTTGACCCATAACCAAGTTGGGAATTTTCTTGATATCATCAGTGCAGCATATATGTTATTGTATGCATATGCAGCATTCCCAAGGGATATAATAATCTTCTATTATTTCAGCATTTGTTGAATCATACCTCACGAGGAGAAAAGCGCAGTCTAATACTCCTAAACATAAGGCTAGAGGTAAGGCATTATCAGGCAATGATTATCAATCTAAATGAGACATATGGTATATATCGCTAACCTCTTATTGGTAACTCATTGATAATGTCAATATTACACGATTAGTGCAGTGGGCTCCAAATAACATCCTGTCTTCTTTCGGCATTTGCTAAAGCCTGCATGTATACCAGCCACTCGGATTCATCTGATGGCATCGACAAACGAATTTTTACCTCAGATGTAGACCCACCTCCACATGCTACATATTCACTAGTAGACAAGGTAATGCTATCAGTAGTCATTCAGGCTTTTTTAAACTGAACACAAGAGTAGTATGCTGTATTAATAGTTAAAAGATTTTACCAAAAGATGTCGGGCTCAGTTTAAAATTTAATTGACACTGCAGGTTACATTGACGGCTTAGACAATAATTTAATAAGTTGGGGTGGTAATTTCAGTTTTTGGCTGAGATGAAGTTCTTAGTTGTGAATCATTGACATTTCCTCTGACACCTAATGGAAATGGGCAATTCATAACAGCACGCGGTGTGTTGTAGTTGGTCACGGGAAATGACATTCTGATCCTCTGCTCTGGCCACATCAGCAGTCTGCATACTGAGGAGGCACTAGAGCCTCCTGTTCTCAGAGGACTGGCAACGACGGAATGGACGGCTCCACTTCCATGTCCGCACTTGGAGCAGCCGAATATTGTCTCTGGGTTGGCTGCTGCTGGTGAGTGTGATCATGTGCTCACATCATCGCACATTCACATGGTGATGTGTGACCCGCTCCAGCATAATACGGACCAAGTCGCAAGTCATTGTTTTGAGTAATGAGCACGAACACATGTCAATGCTGAAAATGGCCTACCTGGACAAAAATAAGTTTTTAAGTGCATATTTAATCCGGATATATAGGTTCAGATATCTCTAGATTATTATGGTCATTTTTAATTCAAAAAAAAAAGTGCCTGAGGTCCCCTAGCCGTTTATCCCCGACTGGGCCCCTTACCCCGAACGCTTTATCTCAAAAGCTGCATATTCTGGAATAAGTCTGTTTCCGATCTTCAAATTGCTGTAGATCGGTCAATTCTTTAGATATAGCCAAATATTATATATCATTTTAAAGGTAATTAAACGATCTATTCAGATATGCACATAACTCAATTTGTAGAATTTTCTACTTAATCCTGGTTTTGCTGGAGCGGTTCCCATATTCCATGATGAGGCTGAATTGGTAGTCATGTCATATCACAAAAGCTTGGCACAGTTTTGTGCCGGATTCATATCCTAACGTGCAGTCAAGATTAACAGAGGTGGAATTTTCACCTTCACTTCTTTCCTGGAGAGTTATAGAAGGTTATTTTGTGCTTCACCACCAATTGCCTTGCCCCTGTTACACATTTCTGTCATTTTAATCTCTGAAGTTAAGCAGTTGAAATATGCTGCACATAATAATTATTAAGGAATTCCTATTATTAGGAATGTTAACATTTCTAGCTAATAATAGCAGTTCACTGAAGCTTGGAATGTTCAGCCATCATCTACTGACTTGCTTTCACAGCGTAGTATCATCCATTGTTTCTGCTGCATTGGATTTTAATTTATTCTGATTTCATTTCAGTTCTGCAGCGATGTCAGATCCACAAAAAACGGGCTCTTCTGCTTGTCTGCTACACTGAGAATATGTATGTCGACACTTCCTCTGTGAATGCCTATTGGGGAGGATTGAAGTCCACATTGGTAAAGTGTACATTATTTATTCTCTTTGTTCGCTTTAACAAGTGCTGGTTCAGAAGTATACATGTCACATGTCTTTGAACTTGTCTCTTTTTAGAGCAGAGGTTTTTGCACTTGCTCTCGTACTGTCAGAATTTTTCAATATAAGACCATGCATAATCGTGGTTCTTTATCCTGCGACTGCATCTTTGCTCAACACCATAGTTGAAATATGTCCCTTTTACTGTTCTTGATCAGAGTTGTTTTCTACTTGCAGTTTCATCAAGAAGCAAACAAAGGAGAAACAAGTCTTCAACAAGTCATAGCTCACATGGTGGCAGATAAAGACAACCTCTATGCGTGAAAATTTTAACATACTATACTACATCATGTTACCTATATGCTGTGTAATCCTGCCTATAGACTAATTCTAAGAAATTTCATTGTCACTTTTTGAAAATCCTCTGAAAATATATATGAGGGTCTAAATGTTAAAAGGTCTCTTTCATCTCATGCCACTAGCATGTGGCCATTCCTCCATCGACAGCACAGGAACGAATCTAAGTGTTTTTGCCTACCTTACACGTGGGGAGGAGAAAAACTAAAGCTTTATGGTTTACATAAAAGACATGCTTATTAGTTGATATGAAATTTATTTTATATCTGGCTATATTATATTATATAGCCAGCATGTGATTCTTGTCATATTGCTTGTTAATCTGTTAATTAAGGTGAAGAGTACATAAACTGACATCACTTGAACTTGTTCATGATGATGTGTGGAAAACGTGTTTCAGAATGGTGCAATGGAACATTTTCCACACTAAGTTCATATGTCCATGATATGATATCAAGAGAGGATAATACTTTTCTGTATATAAAGATTATTCTATTTTGATGATATTTATATTAAAAGGTTGTTAACCAAAATAAAATGTCTCTCATTCAACATTTTTCTTTACATTAATTATATGTTTTGCTTAATTATATGACTATATATATTATGCTATTCTAAATATGATCATTTTCCCTCTGCGACTGCTGTTTGTCCTTTACTACCTCTTCCATCAACTCGTCAAGCCACTCGGTTTGCTATTAGTATTACACATTTGCCACCACATAGGCTTCCTATACGCTATGCAACTATGCAAAGGTACTCACAAATAAAAAAACCAATACACCTGCAGTTTGAAGATTAAAAATTTCATATAGTGTAGCCTTATGCAATAATCCCAACGTTCCGTAATAACTACCGGTAACTGGACAGTAAAGAACGGGTAATGCTATCCCACGGGCGTGGGGGGAGGCACTGGCGTAGCTAAGGCCCCCTTAGCCTATAGGCCTATGTCCTCATTCAAGCACTGACGGAATATTGGAATTAGTTTGATTTGTGTTGTTAGCAGTACCATGCAATGTTGCAATTTATCCGTCATAAACTGTTTCAAGTTTCTCATATAAAAGTTAAAAGTTAAATTATTTTGTTGAAAAAGTAGAGGCATATTGAATGAAATCGAAATAAAGATCTACGGAAAAACAGCGTAATGTGTTGGAACTCCACTGAAATAAACATGCCAATTAATTTAAATTACAAAAGATTATTACATCGTTTAGAATAACAATAGCGTTAAAGATCACATTAACATTTTTGTTCGTATAAAAAATGTTTTTTGCTTTCCTCTGATGAAGAACTAAAAACCATATTGATTTGATTTCAAATAAAACAAAGGTGCTGGCTAAAATAGCCGCTCTATTAAAATAAAAAGGAAATTTACCATGAAAATAATTGTTTTTGCCTCCCCTGATTAGAGAACAGTTACTTAAAATAGCGTAGTTGAAATCGATTTGAAATAAAAACCGAGGTTTCTGCAAAAATGGCCGTCTTATAAGTTCGAAATATACAAAGTTATTCACAAAAGCATTCCATTCTTTTCTTCTGTCAATAAGAGTTCAGAACATAATAAATTCAAATCAAAGCAAACTTGCAAACAACACATAATCTGAGCAAAAGAAGAATTATCCTCCTTTCTTTTAGTCATGTTTTTTGTCTGCTGCAGAAATCTCAAATCCAAAGTCAAGTCTTCTCGTCGATTTTGCACAGAACATTTTGAGGATTTCGTGACATTAAATGTCATTTCACTAACTCTGTTCAACGAAAAGGAGAATGAGAGCAGAGAATCGTGGCTTGGGGTCATTGTAGAAACGAAGTTTAGACTTGACAATGCTCATTTTAGAGAATTGTTCGTTCAGCAGATGCAGAAGTAACAGGAATTGTGGCCCGTCGCTGTGAAGACCGTCGACGAGGCAAGGAAAAATTTTTGTTTTGTTTGTTGCCAATCACAGGGGCGGCCCATGGCCCTGCCCCCCCTTTACTACGGCCATGCCTCCCC
>NW_014577443.1:0-27769 GCF_000485595.1 Priapulus caudatus
CCAGGATGAGTTATTCCGCCTGCGGTTCGTTAAGAAGATTACTGCCGCTGCTACATAGCCCGGGGTAGAATTGTTACCGTCTATGGTTATCGCTGCTATGACAGAAATGTAAGTAGTTTGCAGTGTAGCAATGTATTATTTTAGCGAATTATGATGCAGCTTACAATACGGTAGGGTACTGATAAGGGGGAGGTGAGGTGGGAGTAGGGGGACGGGAGGTGAGGGAAGGACCCCCACTTGTCCCCCCGCTCATAACTCTGCCGGCGTATCTTTCCTTCGCGCCGTTTTCATCTATTGTTTCACTTCTTGGAACCAATCCGCTCAGGCGAGGTACCTCACAAATTGCTGCTATTGCTGGGAGATGCCCCCGCTAGCGCCACTCTCCGCTGTAGATAATAACCTATAAGCACGATGCACGATTTCTCTAAAAGCGCAATCTGCCTACACATGGCATGCTTTGTGTATATCGTCGCGTTACTTGAAGAAGCGGCACCTTGAAAATGCGTGCTTTAACTCCGATGATATAAACGGCGTGTTTTTCCAATCGCTTTCAACGCAGTGTGGATACGGCACGTGTCGACTTGGCCGGCTGGGTAGGCCTAAGAGATCTATGAACTTTTATTCTATATGTGGCCTTTACACGTGTCATTCGATCTGTGCTATTTTTAAAGTAAATATAATCACGATAAATTCATTCAAGTAAGTCGGCAAGATCAAGTGCGCCATGTCCATATAAATAATATAGAAGCATACAAAAAATTGTAGCGAAGAGGGCGAATGCATTGATCAATCAAACTAGAAAATACGCGCAGACAACGTGGGCAGACTACGTAGTAGGACAGCTACGTCACTCGGACTGGTCGCCGGCGACGTGCCCGCCACGTATTATCACTACGTCGTCATTACGTACTGGCACGTATATACGTAGTATATACGTAGTGTGTTAGCTGGGTATATTGCAAACTGCATGCAGCGCCCCCTTCCACACTGCAGTGATATACGTAGAAATTGAGCCAAGCGAGAGCGCCATCTGTCGTGGAAGTTTGGGTAATAGTTTCGTGACAGATAATTCCGTTCAACGACGTTGCATAATTTTTGTTCCCGCTAAACAATGAAGGCTGCTCAATCACAGGGGCTAATGTCCCCGAGTGACAATGGCCTTACCTGAACATAGCTGTCAGCCACAAATACAAGTTATTTTTCAATTTTGTAGCAAAAGAGGAATATACAACAAGAATATACCTCAATACTCTTCAATGACTTAATAACACTACTTACTGTAACATTCCCCCCTTTACTGCAGCATTAACTAATATTATCGTTGGCGACCTCTTTTTGTTATGTTTTCCCATGCGTGATCTGCCATTGTGTGTGTGTCGCGTGAACCCCTTCGGTCAATTACCAACCGTTTTTAGACGCAGATAACCACACGAGGTAGATTCGTAACAGAACAATAAGAACTGTAAGACAGCAGAAAGGGAGGTGGAATACAGGCACAGCTGACATCTGTTATCGCACACGCTTGGGCGTAATCTTAGCACGTAGACAAAATCAGGCATGGTCGGGGGCTGTCTAGAAAACAGAGAGTGAGGGACAACACTCGAAGCCTGTCTAGACAAATACGACACCACGTGCTATCTGACAGAATCCTCGCCATAACCGAGCAATATCGTACATATTTCAGCCACTTTAACAACCGTCTGAGGCTCGAAACTGTTTCAGCATACACAACAAGAACGGTCCATCGCTATACGAAATGCTTAAAACATAAAACGTGGCATGCACGCGACTAGGCGCTGTATTTTTTAGATCTGGTTGTCCTGTCAGGCAACAAGAAGCAATTTTTAGCGTTGTCGGCGAATTTACTTGGCAAATCTATGAAGGCCGTTTTTAATTAGCGTGGCTTCTCTTTGGTTCAGTGGCATATCATATTTACTAGAGTGTATAGATGCTAAGAAAGAAAAAAAAAAAAATAATGATATTATATCTATATTATAGCAGCTTCAATATTACAAGTATATAACGATATTTACTCGTGTATAAACGCAGCTTTTTGTAGGCACAAACTTCAATAAAAAAAAATACAGGGGGTGCAACTTATAGACGAGGCCAATATCCACCCAGGCCCAATATTGAACAATATTAGGCAGATATTGGTCCAATATACGGCCCAATATTAGAAAAACAAT
This sequence comes from Priapulus caudatus, assembly GCF_000485595.1. Classification (NCBI taxonomy): domain Eukaryota; kingdom Metazoa; phylum Priapulida; class Priapulimorpha; order Priapulimorphida; family Priapulidae; genus Priapulus; species Priapulus caudatus. Next base: position 2,190 of record NW_014577443.1, read on the forward strand.
ATTGGGGCCAGTTATGCACCAGGCCGGATATTGGACCAAATCGGCCTATATTGGACAGGACATGGACATAAACCGAAATGTGCGGGCAGATACTTGCAATATGGTAATACTTTTAGCCGCAGTATAATTGGGATAGGGTGTATTTTAGGGCGCAAAGCGGTTTGCGACAGGGTCAGCGTTTTTTCAAGGTGCCGGAGGCCACCCCCCGCCCCCCCCCTACCCTCAGTCCGAGGCCGAGAGCCCCGCCCCCACCCGAGATGTACCTCGTACTTTTAATTTTTATTTGCAGGAAATGCGAAACGGAGAAGGCGCTGCTAAACAGATTCATTTGTTCTAATAAAGATTTCTTAGCTATATCTATGTTCATGGTATATTATTTTGGTTTAATTTATCAAGTAAATCGCTTTTATAATATAAAATCGCTCTGGACAGCTATACAGAAAGCACTATTGCTCTCATGTTATTATCACGAAGTGAAGCGCAGACTTGCATTAATCACGAAAATGATGCACAGATTTGTCTGTTAAACACACAAGGTCAGTTTAGGCACCTTATACCTAACAAGGTATCACGACGTGATGCACAGATTATTGTATATCACGAGGTGATGCACAGATTAGTGTAGATCACGAGGTGATGCACAGATTAGTGTAGATCACGAGGTGATGCACCGGATTAGTGTAGATCACGAGAGGTGATGCAGCAGTATTAGTGTAAAGATCACGACGTGAATGCACAGATTAATTGTATATCACGAGGTGAATGCATGCAGATTTAGTGGTAGATCAGCGGAAGGTGATGCACAGAATTTAGTGTATGATCACGAGTGATTGGCACAGATTAGTGTAGATCACGAGGTGATGCACAGATTAGTGTAGATCACGAGGTGATGCACAGATTAGTGTAGATCACGAGGTGATGCACGGATTAGTGTAGATCACGAGGTGATGCACGATTACGTGTAGATCACGCAGGTGATGACACCAGATAGTGCAGATGCACGAGGTGATCGCACAGATAAGTGTAGATTCAGAGGTGATTGCACGATAGTTGTAGATCACGAGGTGCTGGCACGGATTAGTGCAGATCACTGAGGTGAGCAGCAGATTTAGTGTAGATCACCGAAGGTGATGCACAGATTATTGTAGATCACGACCGTGATGCACAGATTAGTGTAGATCACGAGGTGATGCACAGATTAGTGTAGATCACGAGGTGATGCACGGATTAGTGTAGATCACGAGGTGATGCACAGATTAGTGTAGATCAGCCTGAGGTTGATGCACAGATTACTGTAAAGAATACCGAGGTGATCGCAACGAATTATTGTAGATCAACACGAGGTGATGCGCAGATTGAGTGCAGATCACGAGGTGATGCACAGATTATTGGCTAGTATCCACCCACGAAGGAGTGATGCAGCAGATGTAGCGTAGATCAGCGGAGGTGATGCACAGATTAGTGTAGATCACGAAGGCTGATGCCACGAGATTATGTAGATCACGAGGTGATCACAGACTTAGTGTAGATCAACGAGTGATTGCATCGGATTAATGTAGATCACGAGTGATGCACAGATTTAGTGTAGACACGAGTGGATGCACGATTATGTAGATCACGACGTGATGCACAGATTTGCGGTTTCATAACCACAAGTTTCAGTTTAGGCACCTTATACTCTAACAAGGTATACAACGACGTTTGATGGCATCAGAATGGTGCAAATAAATGTGTTGTGTGTGTGTGTGTGTGTGTGTGTGTGTGTGTGTTGTGTGTCGTGCCGTGCGTGCGCGCGCGCGCTGTCGTGCGCGTGCGTGTGTGTCTGTGCGTGCGTGTGTATGTGGCTTGATGTTGTTCATGTTCACGTCTGCGTTGGCTTGCGACTTCTGTGGCAGCTTGATTTTCCCGATAAAGCGTTCGTTGACCGAAATTCTAACAATACACATACAGCAAACCAATAACAGTTCGAAGCGCGGGGAGGGGGGAGAGGGGGTTATATAATAAGTCGCCGTCTCTGTGACAATCATTCCTCTGTGAAATACTTATGTTTATCTATAGGTATTGCTCTGCAGTAATGCGCAGAATGACGCGCGCAGTAGAGCGCTGTCGTCTGGCAGCAATATGTTTGAAAACTGCAGAGTGACTTTCCAATCAATGGGAGATCAAAATCAAACTAACAAAATTAAGTTAAAACCGCGTAAATAATAAAGCTAATTGGGCCTTTAACATAATTTTATGGGCGTACACAGATACATGTATATGTCATGGTATCATCGTAGTGTATGTATGTCATATGTATGTATGTATTGTATGTAATGTTTGTATGTTGTAGTAATGTATGTATGTGTATGTATGTGTTTGTGTTGTTGTGTGTGTGTGTGTGTGTGTGCTGATGTGTGTATAGTTGTCGTGTGGTGCGTGCGTGTGATGTGTGTGTGTGTGTGTGTGTGTGTGGTGGTGTGCGTGCGTGCGTTGGTGTGTATGTATGTATGTGTGACTGTGTGTGCACCTATACATGCTCGCGTGTGTGCGCACATGTCCGCATGTGTGTGTGCGCGTACGTGTTGTATATATTACTATTTGTTACTATTGTTATTGTAGGCCTATATACAAGTTGAATAATGTAATAAAATGGGGCCTGCCGTTCATCCACGTAAATAATTAGAACATGAAGAATGATTGAAGTTGCGAAGTTTATTATCATGATCAAGAGATCAGATAGTTTAAAAGTTTCATTTCACAACCGACTTGGATTTTGGGGTAATATCTAGGAGAATCGGTAGATCACTTCGTCTATAAGAGATTAGAGACCAGACAACTCTATAACGGGACTCTAGGTATTAATATACATATACGTTACTCCCGTATTCAACCGTTAGTGATCATCCAACAAAAAGCTATAAAATATCTGAATATCCCAAATTAAAACCTCTATCATATATGTACCTGTATCTCCTTTATATCACAAACTATTAATATTAGTCGCATATTTCTTAACGACGACATAATTGAAAGACGTAGCTACGGACAAATATTGCTTTTTAGTGAGTAGTAGAATCATAATAGGATACAAATTACTGACAGATATGACTGAAGTACATTAAAATGAGCATCTTTATATCAACCATATATATATATATATATATATATATATATATACATATATATATATACATATATATAACATCTAATTACTAAAGTTAGAAACTTAAATAAGTGAATTGTTCACACGGTCACATATCGTTTAGGTCTACTTATCGCGCAATTTGTAACGCGAAATTATCAACAAATATCTTGACAACTTTACAATACGAAAACACATTACCAACTTATAATACGCAGGTAAATTCCCATTACTAATTACATTACTTTGCTTCAACACATCGGGGCAGAGGAGCAAGAAAGTAACAAAACAAAATATAAACTATCTAATTATTCAAAAATCTTGTGCATCACCGATGCTAACGTTAATCTAAAACTTGAAATCTACTAAACGCATCTATCAAGAAACTGTTCAGCGCCACTCAACCCCGTAGGTACGTGCGTAAGTCTGACACACGAAAGCCTTCCCTCATTCCCCAGCATTCGCCAAGAAGAAAAGATGCGATGTATCCTGCACATCTCTTCCCCGTGCCTCCCCATTATCACGACAGAGAAGTAAAGAGAGGTAATATCGATGATATGTGATGAAGTTATGCGAGCTAGAGAAGAACGGCGGCTCACGACTAGACTGTCACATGATCCGCCGCCGCTGGGTGACGTCATCCTGCGTGACATCATCATACGGACGCTTCGTTTAGCTCCGTGCAGCTCACGTACTCTGAAACGTCAATGAGCAGCTGACAAGGATAATCACCATGGCAACCAGAAGTAGTGCGCGAGAGCCAATCATCGTGTGATATACCGCGCCAAATTTAACTGCTCGGTATCTGTAACGTGTTCCGTATTAATGTTCTCGGTATATAGCTTGCTGTTGTGCGGAGGCTATATTATGTAAATACTTTCTATAGTTACTGTCTGTTGTTGTGTTTATTGTTTTGCTCTATAGCACCTGTTAATCTATGAAACGTCATTTGAAATTGCTAACCGCTTCACGTAATATTAAATAGACCTATTATTCGAAAAAAAACTTTGGTGTATATGTACTATAAAATGTTTATTATAGTCTTTATAACGTCATTACGTATATAATTAAAATAGATTAAAACGATGTGTAGTTTAAAAAACAAGTAATTACGGCGTATAATTACGTAAAATTTTTAACAGAATAATTAAGCACTTGTGCGAAACATGAAATCTAATATTAAACGGTGAAGAGCGCACCCGTGATCGAAGACCGGGGAGAGTCAAGGTCGTCTAGTGACCTCTGCACGACCTCGGGGTCAATCATGCTGTTGCGGTTACTGCCAGCTATCGGCGCGTCGAATTCGTCTGTGAGGTCCGCCAGTGGCGCCCTCATGTTCTCTGGAAACTAAAGCAACTGGGAACGTAATGCGGCTGTATACTTGGTTCGTCGTAAGGATAAAGGTTGTGATAAGGATTAGGAACACTCAATGGCGAATTTAAGTGATAAAAGAATCGGGAATGTTGCATGAAAGAAAATTGGTCTTCTTGACATAATTATTAACATTAACACTTTCACGTGGGACGTTGGCCGAAACATGAAAAAAATTACGAGTTTCCTATATACGCAACGTATAGAGGTCGTGTCTACAAGATAAAGTTCATGCTAAGACTATTGTTTTTGTTTCTGACAACGGTCTCCAGGATTGCAGGTGTAGACCTATGGCTGAGGAAATGGTGCTGCGTCATACCATAGACATGAATGCATAAATACCAATAAATGAATAAACAAAAGTCTAACAAATGTAAGTAATCCTAAAACAATTGCAACACATAATAAGGGAGCACGTTATCCCTTCTTGCTATGGCGTATATAACGCATATTATAATCCATCTTGAATTACTCACACAACTATAGAAATATATATAGACACTACTACGTAGGCCTACTACTACTGCACGAAGGGTCGTTGTCGTATCAGGTACTACATATATGTACCCGAGGTAGTTTTAGGTTGTTTAGTATTATGTTTATATTTTTATATGAGGTATGTTTAGGGTTAGGGTTAGAGTTAAGGTTAGTGTTAGGGTTAGGGTAGACTTCTGTAGTACAAGTCTGGTACACTTTGTGTATACATATATGTACCTCGGGTACATATATGTATAGTGCCTGATACGACAACGACCCCTTCAGCACTACTACTACTTACTTCTAGTACGCATAGTCGACCTAGTATATTATTTCTATGCACCGTCTCAGTCAAGTTGAAAAATTAGCGCCTTCTCCATATGGTCGCAGTAATGTTCTCAGTCTGCGGCCTTGCTATACACTCACCTCCTCTATTGGTGTCAGAGGCTTGCTGGGTGGAGGAAGGACGTAGACGCCCTCATCGTCATCGTCGTCACCCGTCACCATCGGCTCGTCCGTAAAATCATCGAACTGATTTTCGTCAAATTCCTCCCCTGGGTTACCATAGCGCACTGTTCTCCCCGGCAGGCCGGCTCTCTGCAACAAGATAACACGACAACCGATCGCTACGCACCAGGGTAACGTCCGCTGAGTCGGCAATGCGAATGCGCAATATCTCACCACAGGAGTTCTATTAGTTGATCAGTGCGCGGATAGTTTTGATTAAAAGTTTATCGTTTAATCAAATTGTGTGCGGTGAAATTAATAGCAATCTCACATTGTACATATTCTTATGGCATGTTGAGTACGCGTACATTAGCCAAGGTCGCGCCTGTGTGGCGAAGCAGGGTGTCAGTTTTAACTGCGTAGACGCAACCCGGATGTAGACACGTCCGTACGCGACGTGGTGCAGTGCGCCACAGGCGAATGGCGAAGGGACGCCTTTCGGTCTGCAGTGGCCTTGAGCAAAGGCGTCGGAAGCAATAAAATAGTGCCGCGGCTTTGGTGATAGGGCGAGCCCAGGGGAGGCGAAGCCACCCTAGGGGGGTCTGGGGGCATGCCCTCCCCCGTGAAAATTTTGAAATCTACAAGGCAAATGGTGGGCTCTGGTGCATTCTGAGCATTGTGATTTAGCACAAAAAAGTGTTTTACTGTAATTTTAGTAAAATACATGATGATTTGAAAGATGTGTTGCTTAACATAGAATTAAAATATTCAATAATGACCAAAAACTCCAAATTTATTTTTCTCACTTTAACAGTGGAATAATCTTTGGTAAAACTTCCTGAAATACATTCCCATTCAAGACATGCGTACAATTGTACTGGTGCTCACAAACGAACAAACTGTTAATATTCGTCATGAAACGCGCTGACCCCGGGCAAAGCATGCTCCCTCAAGATAACGCAACGGCATGCTGCCTGCATAGAATCAGGAGTAGACGGGGAGCAGAGGAATGTGTGCCAGAGTTCTGGATCATAACATTTTATAGCTACAGGTGACCTGCAGGGGCGTGTACAGTATTTTGATGGGGGTCTAACCGTAAGACATACTTGCGAGCACGCGAAGGAGGGGTCTGGGGAGGCCCTCCCCCAGAAATTTTTGAAATTAGACCCCCTCAGATGCGTTTTCTGCGCGAGCAGGGGGGGGTCCGGACCCCCTGGACCCCCCCCCTGTACACGCCCCTGACCTGACCTCATCTGACCCTGGTCTCCGCTTATAGGGGCCTAGATTACACGTATATACATGATATATGTACCGGCTAAAAGACGGTATAAATTATTGAAAGATTTTGGTTACGGAAAATTTATGGCCTGAAAAAAGTGCCGCGGCAGTTCCGACGCCCTTGGCCTTGAGGACCCCTAATGTGACTTCACCTCGCTGGTCATATATATATGACCGCACCTCTGAAGCTCACTTTTGGACTTATTAATGAAATGTGTTGAAATTATTTGTGTGATCGCTTTTCCTTCGAGCGGAAACACAACACGAACGAATTTGGTTTGGAAATTAATGCAATTATACAATTAATACGAATCAAGGAATAACACAACGCAAGGCTTGTACAACAGTACAAGGCTTGTGCAACAGTAATACGATCACGAACCACACTAAACCTGAATTCGACCAGGTTTCATTGGAGCCGTTTCGACCAGGATTGGCGCGGAAGGAGTCAGCGTATCGGTGTGTCAAGAAACAGTAGTGGCGAGCGAGTAACGAAGAACGTACGTGAGTAACATTAACATTAGCAGTAGTGACGTCAGCACCGCATCATAGAACTGTAGTGTATCGACGTGTATCGTGTATCAAGCGTCGTGCCAGCAGTAGCATCATCGTTAACAGCGTCGGCAGAAACAGCATCGTCAGCAACAGCAGCCGCAACGGTATTTGACCCCCAACGCGTAGTACGTCGGAGAGCCTATAGTATATTGCTATGATACGCAGCATATTGCCATCGTCAGCAGCGTCGACGGCGGCATCAGTAGCAACGTTAGCAGCAACAGCAACAGCAGCAGCGGAGACAACAGCAACATCATTGGCAGCAACATCGTCAGAGGCAGCGTCGTCAACAACAGCAGCAGCGACATTTGAGCAGTGACTACGGCATTGGCAGCAGTGACCGTACCAGCGGCAGCAACATCAGTATCAGCAACGGCAATGTTGGCAACATCAGTATCAGCAACGGCAGTGTTGGCAACATCAGTATCAGCAACGGCAGTGTTGGCAACATCTGTTGCGGCAGCGATTCATCGTCATCAGTAACTCTCGCTACATATCACCTTATATCAGTGATCAGTAGGTGATAACACTAACGTAGAAGTCGACTAAACGGAGTTGGCGTCAGGAAGGGCATCCGGCCGTAAATTCTTGCTTCACTTCTTAAATTCTTAATCTTAACAATCCTAATCCTAATTAGTCTTCAACAAGAAAAGATGCCTATATGTATTGCATTAAAGGAGCAAGTTCAAAGGTTCTTTTCTTGTTACGCGTTTTTGGCTGGTATATGAATTTTGCAGCTGTGATCTTGTCCACGCGACCATATGGGCACACCTTCATTTGCATTCATTGTGATTCATTGCGTTAATTCTGTAAGAAACTATTAGCTGTGTAGACCCGGTAAGAGAATAGGTCTACTGCATCTTCTGCATGTCGTAGGAGGCGGCTAAAAGAAGGGCGCACCCTGATAGAACTTTATTGCTTGTGCATTATCCTCTGTAGAAGCGTCTCTGCTCATTTTTCTTTTCTTCTTGAAATGCAATGTTGCGTTCAAGTTCGTGCCTTGTCGGGGCAGTTCAGTATGTGCTGCCTTCCTTCCATCAATGCCGTAATAACGCATTGTGTCAGTTGTATTCTTATGCCACGAAGCGTTCACAATACGCAGATACATGCCTAAGTATATTTATTGAGTCTAACATTCTCAGTCGGTTACGTCGTCCTGTGCGGCTGGGCTTCCATCGCGTGAAATCGTCGCGCACCCGCGTTCCTTCCTCTTCCTCTTGGGTGCGGCGCGATTTTGCGTGATGTTCCTGGTAGACCTGCTCCCGGAGCGTGAGATAGTTGTTTTTGTGGGTCTTCAATGCAATTCACTATAATTCTATGTTACAAGCCATCGGTTACTGTTGGGTAAGTGTGTCAGTGATAAAAAGTGTGTCATTGAGAGGTTTACGTTTATTTAAAAAAATGTGGCATAGTAGACTGCATTTTATATGTTTGCAGTTTTTTAGAACTACACTTTGTGACATCAAGTCACGAAAGTTATTTTGCGGGGGGAGTGGTGTAACAGTGCGCAGTCAATTTGTAGATTAGTAAAGTAATTAATTTGAAATATTCATGGTAAAATTATACATGTGATTAGCTAAGGAGACAACACACAGGATGTTAATTCTACTGCGTAGACGCACATCCGGACCTGTGAAGGCAGAATTCGGAGAAGACCGGACGTGCGCAGTTGAATAACATAGTGTCAAGTACACGTGCGTCTACACGTGATGAGACGTGATTGCTAGATGTTTAACTCGTTCTTAGGGGAGAACGTGTGCACGTGTACGCAGTGTGGTCTCACACGCGGGTAGAATCATATGACGTCACCTTGCTGGTCGTATATATAGACACACCTTGGGAACTCTCCCTAGGTGTGCGCGCATATATTCCCACTCTGTTGGAAAAGATTGACGTACGGACGGACGGACGACCTCAGAGACTGACGGACGGACGACCTCAGAGACTGACGGACGGACGACCTCAGAGACTGACGGACGGACGACCTCAGAGACTGATGGACAGACGACCTCAGAGACTGACGTACGGACGGACGGACGGACAGAGGCATATGTTATGCTAATACATTTCTGGACTCTTGCTCACGAGTGTATCGTGAGCGATAATAAATTATTGTGCGTGGAAAACTCACTCATGGATTTGTGAAATCATTGGTGTTATCTTCGTTACTACGCCTCACCAGACACAGGGGAACTAGCTGACATTCCTTCAAGCGCAAACGCAAACACGAAACGAGACAACGGGTTAAGAACGATAACACAACGCAGGATTTAGAACATTACCATCACGTACACGATCTCGTGCCTACACACCGTCGGGCACTGTCCCGACGTAACTAATTAACACAAACTGAAACGTAACGAGAGCAAGGTTTCATTAGCGCGCAGCCGCACTTAATTAGATCGCATGCACCTAGTGCTGGCGACATGCTCTCTATGAGAATTGCAGAAATTCGGCGAAATACTGCTTCCGTCGGCAACTCTAGGGCATCCAGTAATCTCCGTTTGTGCGTTTTGGCTATATAGCCATTTCGAATAATTTCTCAGTTTCACAAGCGGAAATATCGGATTTGCGCATGCCCGTTCGCGCCGAAATTATATAGCATGAGGCGAAATTATGCATTCAAACGATTTTCGGGCTATCCGCCTATAGACGTGGTAAACTTCGGCGACCGCCTACGTATTTGCGAATTGCAGAGCGCCATCTTTTTCGTACGGCCGACGGCGATATGCACATAATATATACGTATATATTTTATGCTGGACATAGTTTCCGGTCGACGATTTTACCGCCCGCACCTCTTTCCGACGTCGCCTCTGCGACGGGCTGAGACGCTAGCGAAAATCCACTCGACGCGTTTCGTCTGCGTACACGTGACGTCACGTATGACGTCACGCATGACTCACGTTCAGCAGTTCTGTGCTGTCTGCGCTCGGATCCCACTCCAGGTCCTCTGGCGGGTCGTCCTCGCGGTGCACCATGGGATGCGTCTCGTCTCTCTCCGTCATCGTGTCATCCGATGTCGTCGATGACGTCGTTGATGACGTAGACGAACTGTCGTTGACGTAGCTGTTGCCAGGGTCATCGCCTAGGACGTAAGTTCCGGTGCCCTCGTGAGTTTCCACTTCTGGGCCGATAATAACATATTTCGGGGAACAACTCATGGGTCTTCATTGGTGTTAATGCAGCCTTCATTGACAATACACGACCATATAATACACCGAACTATTATTAATAGCAACCAACAAACCAAGCAAGCAAGCAACCAACCAACCTTTCCACTCTCCGTATTTTATTAGTATTAAAATATGGAGTGTGGCAAGGTTGGTTGGTTGCTTGGTTTGCTATGACCAGTTACCTAGAATCCCCGATCTATGTATGTTGTATATAATTATGTACGGTTGCCTATGACGTGGTCATTGCAATACTAGGACCGCTACCGTCAGTTACCTCTCACTCTATCCACCTACTACTAGTATACGTATAGATACTTTAATATCTACACAGGTACTATGTCTATATCTACGGATGTCATCATTATATACGTCACTTTTTGCTTGAAGTTTGGTCATGCTGGGTGTTCGAAGCTCCTCCATCTCCTGTGTGTGGTGTAGCTTCGTCGGCTCCGGTATGGAGTTCTGGCTGGGTCGAGTCTGCATCGATCCCCCATTATCAGCTAGCGGTACGTAGTTCACGTTGCTGTTCTGATCCGCTACAGCAACGAAGAATGAAAACAGAATATAATAGAATATAATTAAGGATTACAGATAAGAATATTAGAATAGAATATATTTATTAAAATTTTTATTCGAATGTACCGTAGTTCACGTTGCTGTTCTGATAGGCTTACTGCAACGTAGAATGAAAACTGAATATAATAGTATATAATCAAGAATTATAGGTAAGAATATTAGAGTAGAATATAATTATTAAAAATTTCGTCCGAATGGTCCGTAGGTAACATTGCTGTTCTGATCGGCTTTTACAACGTAGAATGAAAACAGAACAGAATATAATTATTAAAAAATGTTATCACAATCAATGGAACATCAAAGTTATAAAGGCTTTGAGACTAGGTTCGTACGTGCGGATAATTCATCTACGATGTATAATTCGTATCTTCGTTCCATTTTTTCGTTTATCATTTCTTTACGTTTTATAAAACCGGCGTACGATACCCCTTTGCCACGTTTGCACCCCAATGTAAAACTGTGAGTTGGAAACGTGAGGAACGAGGAAATCGAAGCCGGTGTTGTGCCAGCTTCCCTCGTTAGTTAGGTAAACGTAGGTAATACGTATTAGTAGGTAAAGATGGTAGCTACGTGTGTGTGCCAGCCTCGTGCCTGCCCTCATAGGAGAGAGCATAGAAACATTAGCATCTGCGTCCTGTGCCAAACCTTAACTTAAGTTAGAGTGCTTCTCAGTTTTGATTGAATTACGTATCGTTCACTAATTTATGGTATACTATCACAGCCAGAATGCTGTAATCGTCTCGGGTAAACTCATGCAGTGTTGGTGTGTGGGCCTGTAAGTACGGTACTGTGTAAGTATATATATATATATGTGTGTGGACTGTGGGCTGGTTGTTTGTGGTGTGTGTGTGTGTGTGTGTGTGTGTGTGTGTGTGTGTGTGTGTGTGTGTAATGTATGTGTAAGTAACCGGAATATATTACTCCTGTTGTTTACAATACATAGCAAAACATCTACGAGAGAAAGCGACACAATGACGCTATAGCTCGTATGAGAGCGAAACAGGAAGCCAAGATCTCATCCACACGAAACAAACGCCCGCCATTTTTATTTCAAATATATGAATGCGTTTACATTTTCTTCGTTTTCCTACACGAACGTTCATTATCACGTTTACAATCACGATTCTGAATAAATTAATCAGGCATGCATGTGCGTACTGGGAGCAGCCGCTGTATGCAGCAAGGCTCTCTTATACACTCTCCGTGGTGGTACACTCTCTTCATGAGGGTAGAAGGTAGTCAGTAATCCATCTCTCCTGCTGCCGATATTTTGTTATATTTGAGGTAAGAGCTGATTCCGTTCGCTTCGCGCGGGAGACAGGAATAGCAGCTATATCCTACTCTTGAATATACTGACGCTGTGGCATGGCAGACATTCCCCCCTACTATAGGTAGATATCCCTGGTAACCTATATAATTGCGTATGGGCATGACTCCCGGGGCGCATTTTACATTGCGCATGGAGATTTAATCTTTATGGTCTACGCACAATGTATAAGGGGGAGAGTTGCCATCGGGGAATGTATATCATGCTACATAGCCTCCATTTGTATTACACCCTACTGTAACATGCACTGCTTGCATTCGAAACACAAACATGGTTGACTGTACGGGCTAGCGTGATACACCGTTACACACACGAAAAGAAACACGATAGTTTATACTCGACACAAGATTTAATATTACTGTCTACATTCCCATTGGCTCACTAGCGTGCTATCTACGCGGTACTACGACACTACGGTCTAAAAGTTTATCACAACATGGCCGATTAAAATATGCGGGTCTCTTCTATTGTTCAACGACGACATGAACGATGACACATGATCTGTGTAACACGCCTTGCTATCAGCATTCCGATGCGTATTCTTAGTATAGGCGTGTCGGTCTACTCCGCCCAAGCCGTGTGGCCTCGCGTGTAGAATAGTGGTATACAAGGTATCCGCACATTTAACGTGCATATAGCGAGTCCAATTGGTCCGTGAGCATCACGTGGGGTCTACGGTGAAAATATGTTGGATGTTGTGTTTAAAAACGTAATCATCACGAATCACTGAATGTGCTATTTTTACACAGTAATTCACAATTTACACATGATATATATATATATATAGTTACGTGGTGTGATACAGAGACGCGCGCGCTTGTGAGAATATACGCTATTTAACGCTAAACCTTAGTTCCTTCCCATCAGCCAGGTATTCTATTATACGACAGGACACATGACTAACCTGCTGCTTGCACAAGCTTGCGATAGGTAATTTTAAACAGAAACGGACATCGGAATGATTGATACACACGATACAATAAAGACATTCATATAATCAAAGAACAAAGTATCTCCATCTATATCTTAGCTTACAGCGTCGATAAGTTACTTGTCAGCATGGCTCATAGGGTCTATGTCCCCCGGGGTACTGCCGGAACGTACCCTGGGTACGGTCCGGTATACCGGAACGTACCCTGGTAACTATTTGATATGGTTAGGGTTAGGGTTCGGGTTAAGGTTCGGATTCGGGTTAGGGTTAGGGAGTAGGCGTAGGCGACTCCCTAGACTCGTTAGTGGAGTAGGCGAGGTACGGTCCGGCATATCAAATAGTTACCAGGGTACGTTCCGGCAGTACCCTGGGGGACATAGACCCTCTCAGCGTCAGTATGAGCACTGCGTGTGTGTTAAATGAAGCCACAGAGAGCCATAATTGTCGGGTAATATTCTCGGCCCCCTCTCTCCCCTTCTCTTTTTCTCACTCTCAATCTCTCTCCCTCTCTCTTCCTCTCTCTCTTAATCTCTCTCATTCTCTCTCGTCTGAAAATGCACGGTGGGTTTACGTAGCTCTGTCTGTAATGTCATCCGCTAAGCCTCGGACGTCAACGCAGGTAGAGTTTTTATATTACTCATAGTCGCTTTGCAGCCGACATATATGCGCGGGCACTGTCTCACACTGGTCGGCGTGTGAAAAAAGCTGTGAATTATTTATTTATTGTTTTGAAATGCAGTGAATCGACGAGGATGACTAGTAAACTGATATTTCGCACTCAATCTCGTCTGCGTCCCGCGTCGCTCTGCACACGTCTGACGTCACGCATCGATGCTGCTGCCACGCGCGGGACTTTCTACGCCTCTCTCTTCGCACCAGCCGTCGGCCTACACCTGCTCTCCGCACTCTGTCACTTGCCACTTTGCCATCCTATCCCTCTACAAAATAACAGGAAGAGCCATAGTTCAGTTACGTCACATTTTAGTCGTGCCCTCTGGTGGCCAGCCGGTCAGTGGGAGCGTCGGCCCGCAGTGAGCTGACCAGCAGAGGGCGCCACACGAGATCGCTAATTGGCGCTTGGCTTTGGCAAGTGGCAAAGTGCGGAGTGGACGATTGAGCTAGAGTCGAGGCTCGGCTAGATTCCCATATTATTCCCCACCGGAACTTCCACATTTTACCACGTGCCAAAAACCATGGCCGTATTACCGCCTGCAGGTTTGTATGCCTTCTCATTTGTTTCAAACGCTTCGTTTTGCATCTAAGATGGCCGACGCTGATTTGACTCACTCGCTTGAGCACAAGGCACGACTGTAGCGCATGCGCACGAGACACCGCGTGACATTCCGCTTTGATCAAGGTCCAAGGGTGATTACGTTGTTGTGATTGTCTGATTGCGGCAAAAGTTTGCGCGAAAGAAGATTACGAGAAAGGTTAGTTGCATACTTGAATAGACCGAGGTGAGAGCTGTTCTCATTGTTGTTGTTGTTGTTGTTGTTGTTGTTGTTGCTGTTGTTGTTGTTGTTGTTGTTGTTGTTGTTGTTGTTGTTGTTGTTGCTATCGTTGTGGATGTGGTTGTTGTAGTTTTTTATTGCTGTTGCTGCTGTTCGTTGTGTTGTTGTTGCCGCTTCTACTTGTTGATGATGTTGTAGTTACTGTAGTTGATGCTGCTGTTGTTATTGTAGTGGATGCTGCTGCTGCTGCTGCTGCTTCTAGTGTTCGTCGTCACCATCATCGCCGTTGTCGTTATTGTTGTTGTTTTTGTTGCTGCTGCTGCTACTACTACTGTATCACGCATCAGTTGTCCTCCTGGCAAACGGTTTGTTTCGTGCTACACGTGTTTATTGTTATTGTTGTTGTTTTCGTTGTTTTGTTGTTGTTGATTTCGTGCTACACATGCTACTGCTGCCAGAACACGAAGGTTCTAACAACCCTCGTTACAACAACGGTTTTTAACAACATCCACCGACAGGCTAGCGCTATGTTATCTAGAAACAATAGATAGATAGATAGATAGATAGATAGATAGATCAAAAACAGATCTTGTAGTACTTGTTAGTTAGTAGTTGTTGGTATGTATACGAGATTCTCATACTCAGTATATATAGAGGTCCGGTCTACGATAGAAAGCTACCGTTAAGACTAATGTTTAGACTAATTACGTTTCCGACAACTGGCCTTAGATCCCGATCTAAGTTCTAACAAGTAATCAAACTAGTCTAGTCAGTGATGACAGTAGTAGGAGTGTGAGTGAGTGGTGGTGCGGTAGTTAGGAGGATCACTGACCTTTCTTCATCGGTAACTCCTCTGCTTCCGCTGATGCTCCCATCGGCTGCAGGGCCTTGCGCTCTGCTGCCGCAGCCTCCGCATCCTCATAGCTCTTCTTCTTCTTCTTCTGCTTGTTGCTCATGTACGCGTAGATGGCGATGATGCCGACGATGATGACGAGGACGATGACGATGATGATGATGGCCGCTACGTAGAGGAGAAGGAGAGAGAACATCGTGAGTGTTGCTGCTGTTGTTTACATTTGCGTTGTAAGGTGTCGGGGAATAGAGGAAGGGGGCGGGTGGCCGTTTGAGATAAAGGGAAGAAGGAAGGGTGCGGCTATGAGAGAGAATGGAGGGGCGACGGTGAGGGAGAAGGGAGGGGCTGCTCTATAAGACAACAACTGTGGACGGGAAGGGAGAAGCGACTGCTGGAGAAAGGTGAAGAAAGGGGCTATAAAAAAGAGGAGAGGTAGGATGTTATAGGAATAAAGATCACAAAGAACGTTTTTTGATTGAAACTTGAATACGTGATAAATACTACGTATCATGCACGACAGACGCCCGGCCGCATGGTGGCGCCACGTGGCACGTACTTGTACTTCCGGCAGTACTGGCAGTCTCTCGAGTCGGCTCAGCGATCGCGTATTCAGCCGTCACCGGTTGTCCTCTAATGAACCCTGCCGGGAATGTCGCCCCCTGAAACCAAACAAATGAGCATTCGTGGCATGAACACGTGTTACGGACACACGCAGCAACGTCACTGTCCCTTCACAGCCACGTCACTGCAACGTCAGTCTCCCTTCACAGCCACGTCACTGCAACGTCACTCTCCCTTCACAGCCACGTCACTGCAACGTCACTGTTCCTTCGCAGTTACGGCACTGCAGCGTCATTGTTCCTTCACGGTTACGTCACGGCAACGACGTCATTGTTCCGTCACATCATGTGACTGTTACGTCACTGCTGTGTCACGTCAACGTCAACGCACAGACCAAAGGGACTAAACAGGAACAAAGGACAAAAGGACCTAACAACTCTCGGACCAGCTAGCGACCTCTAGTGAGGGATTAAGGTAGTTACCGAGGGCGTGGTATATGGTGGGAACGTGGGAATGATGAGTCCACCCTCGAAGTCTGCGCATGCGCGTTCATAGAAGCCACCGCTGGGTCGGATCTCAACGTTTTCGTCTTGGAGGTAGTTGAAAGCAACATCTATCGGACGAATTACTGTATCTTCTCCTTCCAGCAGGTCGAATATTATGTCTGTAAGGAGAAATATCGAAAGGAAACGTTAATCTATTGTAAATAATCTGATTTTAGCTACTTTTTTTTTGTAAAGAAAGTAAGTAATTAACAGAGAAAGCGGGAGAGCGAAAGAAAGAGACAGACTGGGCGAGAGAAAGTGTACGAGAAAGAAAGCGGGCGAGCGAGAGAGAGAGAGAGAGAGAGAGAGAGAGAGAGAGAGACAGACAGACAGAGGGAGAGAAACAGGGTGCAAGATAGAGCGAGAAATAGAGCGGGAGAGGGAGAGAAAAGGACTGCGATTAATATTATCGAGAGAGAGAGAGAGAGAGGAGAGAGAAGAGAGACCGAGACAGCGACACAGAGAGAAATAGACACACACACATAGAGAAAGAGAGAGAGAGAGAGAGAGCAAAGAATGGAGGAGAGAAGAGGACCATGCGACAGAAGTAATAGACCGAGAGAAGAGAGAGAGAGAGAGAAGGAGAGCGGAAGAGAGCGCGAGACATGGACACAAGGTGAGAGAGAAAAAATAGCACACAAAGAGAAGAAGAGCGAGAGAGAGAGAGAGAGAGAGAGAGAGAGAGAGAGACCGAGACAGCGACAGAGAGAGAGAGAGGAGCGAGAGAGAGACCGAGACTCAGCCGTCTGGCGACACAGAGAGAAATAGACAACCACGATAGAGAAGGAGGAAAGGAGAGAAGGAGGAGAGAAGAGAGAGACCGAGCAGCGAAGAGAGAGAGAGAGAGAGAGAGCGAGAGAGAGACCGAGACAGCGACACAGAGAGAAATAGACACACACACATAGAGAAAGAGAGAGAGAGAGAGAGAGGACCGAGACCAGCGACGTAGAGAGGAGAGAGAGCGAGGAGAGACGAGACGCGAGCAGAGAGAATAGACCACACCATAGAGAAGAGAGGAGAGAGAGAGAGAGAGAGAGAGACAAGACAGCGAAGAAAGAAGCGAGCGGAGAGAACACGAGAAGCGACGAGAGAGAGAGAGAGAGAGAGAGAGAGAGAGGAGCGAGACACGCGACAGAGAGAGAGAGAAGAGCCGGTGGCCGAGAGAGAGAGGAGAGAGGAGGAGATGAGAGAGACGAGACACAGCGACAACAGAGAGAGAGAGAGAGAGAGAGAGAGAGATGGATGTTAGGGAAAGCTAAGCTTGTACTCACAGCGTGACCATGCGGGGGCGATTGTAGTTGCGATAGGCAGCGTGTATATCGTCTGTCTGACGAAACCATCCATCCAAGTGCCCCGCGCGCTCTCCGTCTCCGAGGCGGTGGTGTCGATCAGCTTGGTGCCTCGGCCGAAGCCGTGTGTGTCATTCTGAAATCACGCCCCCGCGCCTCTACGCGCGCGCGAGGAAGTTTCCTACTCACACAACACCCCCCGTTTTTCTAGCAACTCCGCTCCGCCGCTCGCTCACCCACTCCGCCGCCCCCCCCTCTCGCTCCCCCCCCCACTCCACCCACTCCCTCGACCATCGCTCGCCGTCACCCCCCCCCCACGGTTGATTAGTTCGTCAATAGTGAATCGAGTGGTTAAGACGAGCAAGCCCCCCCAATACTCCCCCCTCCCCGTCCACGCGGCCCCCAGGACGCCCACGAAATGGCCAACCCCCCCCCCCCCCCCGCAGTCCGCCGAACGACAACGGGCGTACGGCGCAACAGGGTACAGTGCAGCAAGCGAGGACATGGCAGGGCGATGAGGTAGCAAGCAGCAGCAACGCGAGGATAAGGCGGCAGGCAAGCGGGACCGAGAGGTAGAAGACCGTCGCACCGAGGAAGAGCAAAAGTACGCGTGCAGAGCAGGCCCGCGAGTGCAGCCGGGGCAGGCGGCAAGGCAGAATGCATGCGCGCGAGGCAGGCAGCCGCAGCAGGGGCAGAGGCAAGCAGCAGCACGAAGGAGCGGCTGTAGGCCACATGCCATGCGAGGCCCAGCAGCAGGCAGGCGAACACGCAGAGCATGCATGCCAGGCAGGCAATGCGCATGCATGCAGGCAGGCAGCAGCGACGGCACGCACGCAGACATGCGGCAGGCTGCTGCTCATGCCGCAAGCAGGCATGCGCGGCCAGCGAGGCAGGAGGCAGGCACGGCCGCACGCAGGCAGGCAACGCAGGCAGGCGCCAGGCTGCGGTCATCATGCAGGCAGGCATGCATGCATCCGGCAGGCCGGCAGGACAGGAGCACCATGACATGCAGCAGCGCATTCGACAGGCAGACCGGCAGGCCATGCAGGCAGGAATGCATGCTGCGATGCAGGCAGGCACGCGACAGGTCACGGCGAAGCGGGGGACATGCATGGCAGGGCAGACAAGGCGGGCATGACAGGGCAGGCGGAGCAGCAGGCACGCAGACAGGCAGGGCAAGGCAGGCGACGCTAGAAGTTACCGATTGTAGCCTTAGTGTGCGATGTTAGCTTAGTTTACCGGATGTTAGCTTACGTATACCCGATGTTAGCTTAGTTACGATGTTAAACACTACGCGTAAGCACGGGTCATCTGCGTTGTCGTATACACAACAGGTGGGTTCCATCGTCGAATGGTACACTGAACTCTGATCTTCGGTGCATAGGCGCGAAAACGCACATGTGAGTCACGATAGCTGCAGCAGTACCGCGCTTGTCGAATACTACCATATATATTTTTAAAAGACGTAGTCGGACCTGGTGCGGTGCGGCACATGTTACAGCGAATGGCGCGGCGCGACTTTCGCTGCAGTGCCTGGGACCCTGATGTGACGTCACTTCGCGTAGTCATTAAGTAGGGCGCACAGCTTGGGAGGCCTTTGAGTTTTCAACGCGCGCACATTTCGATTTAATGTGTTAGACAGACACTGGATTTTTGAACATCTTGTTCAATGTGTGCTGTTGTGAACAGAGACAATAAATCTTGCTGCGTAGAATTTCACTTTTGGATATATTTGGTGATCGTTTTCTTCGCGAAGCCAGAAGGAATTGATTGGAAATTAATGCAATTATTCATTGCTGACGAATCAAGGATAACACAGCAAAGGCTTAGGATCAATAATAAGATCACGAGCCAACAGTCCGGATGTTCGACCGAACTGAAACGTTCGCTACTAGGATTATCATTGATGTATTATGCATTTGTATTATTATACTGTAGTTGTATATGTATATTAATGTATATGTATATGTATATGTGTAATATGATTGTATCATTATATGTAATAGTGTATATGTATCAGGCTAGTCATATGCTAGTGCATATGTAATTATATGTATATGTATATGTATATGTATAATGTATATGTATTGTATATGTATATGTATGTTAAGGACTGCTATTGTTATCGTATATGCTGTATGTGAGTATGTATGAGACTGTGATATCATAGTATGAAGTTCTCGTTTTAGTTGAATATTATCAATACTACTGTATAAGTGTCTCAGTTGTGTATAACGCTACGCATATATCCTATAACTTGTATTAACTGTTACTGGTATACTAGTTGCGTATGCATATGTATACTCGTATCTGTATATGATTTAGTATATTATATTGTATATGTTATGGTAATTATCTATTGTGTGTGATATATGGTGTATTTGTCATATGCGTGTAGTATTAAACATGTATAGTTGTATAACTTTTCGTGTGTGAGCAATATGTATATCAGTCGCTTGTATTTGCGTATATGTATATACTATTGTGGTAGTGTCTAATTGTTATAAAGATGTTCTGACATTGTACTTTGTATCTGTATATGTATATGTAGTGTTGCTAATCCGTATACTGTATAGCATATGTATGTATAGGTATGTATATGTTTCATGTACTATGTATCAATGTTCGGGTAAGTGCCGTAATGCATATGTTATCCTTATTATAATTATGTATATGTTATACGTAGGGTATATGTTTATTATGTACTAATATATATATTATATATTCATTACGTTGTGTATGTGTGTGTGTGTAGCTGTAGTGTGTCGTGTCTGTGGTGTGTGATCTGTGTGTGGGTGTGTGTCGGTGTATTGATGTGCTGTTGTGTGTAGTGTTGTGTGTGTGGTGTGTGTGTGTGTGTGTGCCGCGCCGCGCGTGTTGTTCGAGCTCAAACATATGAGGTAGTTAGTCAAGATACGTCTACAATTGTATTAAACTCCAGATAGAACAAAGTGAACATGGCTAAGGCTGACGGTATCACCAGGTTGGCAGAGGTCGCATGTTTACCCTGGTCATGTGGCATGTTTACCGCGATAGACGTAATAATGTACTCGGCGTCTATATGCAATCGAGAATTATTTGCATACCTCCGTGGCATAGAGAGAGCGGTGACAGGCACTAAATATATGCATCCGTAAATTACACATACACTTATGAAATAGTATAACTAATTGACACATAGAAGACGTATATAGATGCTGAGCACTGCGCGCAGTGGCACACACACAACACCACATACAACACACACAACACAGTAACTAACACCACAAGCGTTGCGCACACACACCCACCACCACACACACACAAACACAGCAACCCAAACACACACACACAAACACACCACAAAACCACACACAACAAACAGGCCACACACATCACACCACACACACACACACCATGCACGCCCCCCAAGCACGAAACAGATCATGGTTGAGGCGCAAGCCCGCGTTCACATGAAGAAGCATCTTACTCACTATGCTCGTAGAACTGCAGGGAGCAAGCAAGCCAGGTTTAGTCAGCTTGATGTGAGCGAAGTGGGACTGAGGTGGAGAGAGGTGATGGAGAGTGATTCAATGGCCAGTACGCCGCTCGGGCGTCACATCTGTAAACGGATATGTTGTTCCGCGTGAGTGGACAAGCCGATGTCTGAAACATGTGCGTGAGGGTTAACCGACGGGTGATGGACGCGATAAAAAACGGCACAAGTCACCCACGCACGCAACGCACAGCCCACACACAACAGAACCACAAAATGAATCAACCCGCCGATGGGCACACCCAGCGCGGCGCAACAAGGCACAGAAGCCTCCAATACGGAAGCACACGCGGCTCGCGCCCGAGGCACAGGCGACAGCGCCAGCGCGCGCAACCAGCACACAAGACGCACACACACCAAGCACAGCACACCCCCAAGCACAGACGTGACCACGACCAGGATAGCACACCCGCAGCAGGCACCACCGCCATAATGACTCGGTCAGTTGTCTGTCGCCTATAATGGAGCTGAAGATACGTGTGTCTTGGTGTCTAGATCTCCTGTCTCTTCGTGGCGCAAGTCCCCGTCGTGCACGCACTCCTCTCCTCTCCTCCCCGTCCTCTTCGCAGCTTCCCGCAGTACTGCGGAGACACCTAAAGGATGCAGAGCGATATAACGCGGTGACTCGATCCAGCGACTGTTCGCGTGACTCAGTGACGGCCGTCGTGCCTCGTGACACTCGTGACGTCGCTGACAAGTACATATTCTTTTACACGCTCAATTTACTCTTTATGCAACATTCTGTCATTACTACATTTTCTCCCTCCTCTGCATCGTACGTCTCCTCCTCCTCCTCCTCTTCCTCCTCCGGCACTCTCCTGCCTCCGGTAATCTCTGCCCCGGTCTCATCCTTCTATCTCCTCCTCCTACCGTCCTCACTACTCTCCGTCCTTACTATTCCCGTCTCGACTTCCTTCCTCCTCGCACTCACGCCCATCCTCCTTCCGCGTCTTTCTACTCTCCGTCCACTCCTCTGCTCGCCTCGCTCCGACGTCCCCCTGCCTTCCGTGCCTTAACTCGACTCTCCTCTCCTCCTCGTCCCTCTCCATCCCCTCCTGCCTCGACGTCTCTTCCTCTCGCTGCCTTCCCTGCCCTCGGCATCCTCACCTCACGACCCCGTCATCTTTCCGCGTTTTTTGTATTTTTTCTCATTTTTTTCCGCGTTTCGTATTGCTCGCTTTTTTACTGGTGACGCGTCGTAACGACAGTACGAGGTATCAGCAGCCGTCACACGCGTATGAGAGAGGCGTTGGCAGTCGCCCAGTTGGACGGTGTTGGTGCCCCCACGCTCCACCGACCAGCGCAGCAAGTGTATGGAGCCGCGGGAGGGCGTGTACAGGCGCACGGGTCACAGTACCGAGTGGCTCACCGCTGGAATAGTCGAATAGACATAGGATATGCGTAAGATATGAGATCACTGCACTATATAGCCGTAATACGTTTTTAGCTATAGTAGACTTATTATATGTA
This sequence comes from Priapulus caudatus, assembly GCF_000485595.1. Classification (NCBI taxonomy): domain Eukaryota; kingdom Metazoa; phylum Priapulida; class Priapulimorpha; order Priapulimorphida; family Priapulidae; genus Priapulus; species Priapulus caudatus. Next base: position 25,156 of record NW_014577443.1, read on the forward strand.
GTATAGCGTTATATAATAATAATAAACGTACTTGTATGCTGACAGTACTAAAAACTGAAATAATATTGGTAAATACTTCGTATGTAATGCAAGCTAGATACTATGTAGATACGTTTCAGCTAACGAAATTAACGCCATACGGACTCGACATCGCGCACGAATCACATACAGCACACAGCAGGACACAGCAACCACCACACACACACACACACACACACACCACACCACCACATAACACACACCCAACACACAACAGCCCACACACACACACACACCCACAAAAGGGTTTATATTGACGTCAACACATATACACACCAATGCAGCTCACACACAAGCAGTCAGTACTGAGTGCCTTGGACCAGACACAACACCCCCAAATCAACACATATTTATTTATTTGTTTGTAATATTTATTTCAGGAATAGGATCCGCGTGTCCGCTTGGAACCAACGTCACGCATGATATGTCGAATCAAACTTCAAAAGCCGCGCATGCGTCCCGCGTAATAAGTTGACGAGGCATCTCTCGTTAGAAAGGGAACATAAGTCTCCCAAGCGCGCTACGGCAACCACGTAACCGTAGTATCCTGTATGTAGCTCGTGTCGAACAATCCGGCCGGACCTCGTCCCGGGGTTCTCGTCCTTCACTCGGTAAAGTGCACCACAATGCTGGAGTTTTCGCCCGCACGTCGGATAATTTGTTACCCGATCTATGTTATATGTATCCTGGTATTAAAGATAGTACGGTTTATTTTCCTCGAGTAGAGGACGGAGGAAAAAGGAAAACCGTTAGAGAGAGGTTTCCGTAGAGAGAGAAGAGAGCAGAGAGGATGAAGAAGAAGGGAGAGAGAGAGGCGATAGATGAGAGAAGGAAGAGGAAGGAGGATGAGAGGAGAGAGGGAGAGAGAAGAGAGAGATGAGTAGAAGCGAGCGAGAGAGACAGAGAGCGAGAGGAGAGAGAGAAGAGTGAAGGAAGAGAGAGAGAGAGGGGAGAGGATACGGAAGAGCAGATAATAATATCGAGTATGGTGATATGCGTTAAGGAGGTCCATCTCTACTTAACCCGCAGGCTGGATGCGGATGACGGTTGTGCATTACGTCCGTCCATACGTGTGTGCGTGCGTGCGTTGAGTTTAGTGTCTCTGCTGTGCATGTGTGTTTGCGCGTGGCGTGATGTGCGAAATGACGTAGCGTTCGCGTCCGGCGTTGAAACGTGTGTCTTATGTTTATTTATTTGCAGAGAACGTGCATGTGCGTGTGTTTATCATGTGCATTGAGTGTAGTGCATGCCTGCACATGATGTAAGTGTCGAATGCATGGTGGCGTCAGCTGCGTCCTTACCGTGTGTGCCGTGCCGTGCGTCGCGCGGCGTGCTGTGTGTTTGTGCGCGTGTGAGAGATTCTCTCCGTAACCGCCCCGAGTTGGTTTTATACGCAGGGTTATGCTCTCTTCAAAAAGCAACTAAACACAAGCGGATGGACAGGGTACATATTTGATGAATGGCACCGGTGACGGAGCTGAGACACAATATATAAGAGAAGTGAAGCACGGATTGGTTATTACGCGTGATCACGCAGCCCGTTGCCATCCGACGCCATGTCTCACACGCGTAGAAAACACGTCACAGTTCCTTCGCTGTATATATATTGCTCAGGCCGGCATGGTAGAGTACCTGCCGGGCGAATACCGGGCCGCGAGGTGCTCCAGACGCGCCCATGGTGCCTAGCAACCGCTCTTGCTCCCAGGACCGTGTTTCAAAATGGCGATGCCATTAAGCGTCGCGTTGCCAGCATCCCGTAAACCCCGCAGACTATTACTGTGAATACGCGAGCTCTTTCAATCTCGCCGCAGCTCGGGTATATTTCAACAGAGTCGCCAATTCGAAATGGGATAGATCTTTGCATCGGGCTATCGCATAATCGACAATGTTCGTATAAATCAGACGGTCCTTATGTTCAAGTTTCCATCTCCTTTTAACCCTCTTGTAAAAGAATAGCTTCTTGCAGCCGCTTCGAAATTGTCGAATAAATGCTGTCATGTTAGGCAGCAAAACTGGCGTGAATAAAGACGAGCATTCTCCGTCACTCCCTCCCCAGCAAAAACGCACTAGCTCCCATTGATCTGCTATCCGGTAAACGAAGGATCCCAGTAAATTCTTGACGTCTGCATATACGAGCCAGTCACAAGAGCGCTAAAACACCCAGCGATACAAACATTATGGCGGCCCCAAAAACGCCGTTTTGTGCTGTTAGGCTAATTATGTGCTATATAGCTACGTGCTACTTTGCTCGCCATGCGGGAAACTAAATCGCTCCTTTGTCGACTGGTATCTGGTGACTGCCCATCGTTAGGCTGGAGTTTAATATCGACAAGTCGGCTCGACTTACGATATACACACGCCAGCACACTACACCGCGCGCGCGCGCGCGCACGGATGCCTAGCTGTACGTGTTATATGGTGTACTACATGCCTCTTTCTTGCGTCCTTTTTCTACGAACTGCGAGTCTTCGAGTTGGCTCCGATTGAACTTTATGGCGCAAGGTGACGGGAACAATATAGTGCGTTAGCGCCGCAGTGAATTATCGTAGAAAGAAGCAGCCGCTCCTTCCTAGAT
>NW_014577443.1:27794-32098 GCF_000485595.1 Priapulus caudatus
TGCGTGCGTGCATGCGTCCATACGTGTGTGCGTGCGTGCGTGAGTATGTGTGCGTGTGTTTGCGCGTGCGTGTGTGCGTGCGTGCGTTCGTGTGTGTGTGTGCTTGTGTTTTTGCGAGCGAACGTGCGTGCGTGTGTTTGTGCATGTGTGTGCGTGCCCGTGCGTGTGTGCATGCGTGCGTGCATGCGTCCATACGTGTGTGCGTGCGTGCGTTCGTGTGTGTGTGTGCTTGTGTTTTTGCGAGCGAACGTGCGTGCGTGTGTTTGTGCATGTGTGTGCGTGCCCGTGCGTGCGTGCATGCGTGCGTGCATGCGTCCATACGTGTGTGCGTGCGTGCGTGCGCGCGTGCGTGCGCGCGCGTGTGTGTGTTTGTGCGCGTGTGAGAGATTCTCCTACCGTAACCGCCCCCGGTCCAGGGGTTCTGCTCGTACTCTGTGAGCAGGTCGATGGCTTTGTGCACAACGCTGATGGCAGAGTTGACGATGAGCGTGGTCGACTCCTGAGACCGGATGACGTGTATCTGATTCCACTGACCGTCGTTGAACCCTGTACCGGAACAACGTCAGAGATCACGTGATCGTACATCGCCGACACGATCCACGGCAGACGCGTGTTCAGATAATGGATCGATGATGTATCGATGAAGTATTGGTTATATATTGATGCTGTATCGATGACGTATTGATGATGTATGGATGATGTATCGATTGCATATCAATCATGTATTGTTGATGTATTAACGATGAACGATGAATTGATGATTTATTGATTATATCGCCCATATTTGACGTCACGAGGCGGATACACACGTACTAACATCGATTGTTTACCGTAATACAGTAACGTTCACTACATTCTAATGAATGTCGACTGAATTCCTCGTATGAATTCTCCGTAACATGTTTAAATGCCAACTGGATTTGCATTGAAGTGATGATAAAGTAGCGCTAAGTACTACGACATCGCGGCCGTTAGATGGCGCTAGCTGCTATGTGATCGCGGCCACCAGGTGGTGCTGCTTACTACGATATTGGCGCTTTGTTGCGCTAGGTAGTACGACATTACGGCCGATAGGTCACACTACCTTCTAGCCGCACGCCGACCTGCTCGATGCGACTGCCGGAGTTGAAGGAGAAGAGAACGTTGTACTTGTCGTCGGTGTGAAGCTGAACGAAGTTGTTCACGTGATCGTTCACGTACATCATGATCGAGTTCTTCTGGTACGTGCGGAAACTGTAGCAGCGCGTGGAGGAGAGAAATGTAAAGTTACACAACTCACACACGAGTTATCGCTGTTAAATTATGATGCGATATTAAGTTAAAGTTATTATGCGATTAGATAATATAATACGAGAATAATGCGGTGAAATAATGCGAGATATGCTGCGACACAGTTCTTCTGGTACGTGGGGAAACCAACGGCGAGAATGAAATGTAGGAAGAAGGTTTACAACACACAAGTTATCGCTGCTAAAGTATGATATGATATTAGGCTATTGCTGTTAAATTATGCGTTTAGATATTACAAACATAATATAATCTTTAATATATATATTATAATCTTTCTTTATATATGACAAAGATAATACAATGCGATGCAGGCAGACCAGGGAAGTGAAAGCACGGCAAGTTAACGTATAAGACGGTAAGGTACGATAAGAAAAGATGCAATAGAGAACAGTTAGATGCAGTGAGATCCACTAAGGTCGCATAAGGATGCTGTGATAATATGACAGTAAGATTATATGGCAGACGACAGGATAGGATGATGTCACATGCCTGAGGCGGATATCCGACGTAAGTAGATTAGTTTCGGGGGTAGCTCCCTTCTGATAGATCTTGTATAGAGGCTTGGCTCCCTCCAGGAACATGACGGGGTCTGTGTTGATATCTGCGGGAGAGATTAATGATTATTACACAGACCGGAGAGAGACGAACAGCCGTGCCTGTATGTAGAACACACACGCATGCGCCCACGCACGCACACACACACACGCGCACACACACACACACACGTACACACACACGTACACACACACGCACACACACGCACACGCGCGCGCACACGCACAAACACAAATACAAACACACGCACACCTGCACACGCAGAAACACACGCGCGCACATACTCACGCGCGCACGCGCACACACGCATGTGATATAATGTAGAATGTATTATGTACAATTTATAATGTATCATGTATAATATGTATGTCATAATGTATCATGTATAATATGTATAACTCACTGGACATGCAGCCGATGTAGTTGTCGTAGCCAGCGTGTATATCGTCTGCTCTGTCCGAACCTCCCATCCACAGCTGACTCACAGCGTTCAGCACAATCTCTCCGTACACGGCCTTCCTCGTCGTCATGGCATCCACCTAGCAGACGAGAATTCATTCATTCTGAATCCGCGCGCTTACCCGGAGAAAAGCCCGAAGTTTCCTACTCCCAACCGTTTCTTTAGAAAACTGCTCGGTGTAATAGGAATTCCTTGAGATAATATAATTCGAATGTCGCGTAAAGGTTGAATTAGTTACGGTACCATAGTGAATCGAGATGGTTACGAGAGAAGAAATACTTCCTAGCAGGCAGGCATGATGGCAAGCACGTGCGAGACCACACAGGTACGCAGGCAGCAAGCAGGCATGCAGGCGAGAAGGTAGGCAAGCAGGCAGCAAGCAGGGATACAGGCAGGCAGGCAAGCGGGAAAGAAAGTAAGCGCGCACGAGAGCACACAAGTACGCGTGCAGGCAGGCACACGCATGCACGCAGGCAGGCAGGCAGGCAGGCACGCACGCAGGCAGGGAGCACGAGGCAGGCAGGGAGCACGAGGCACGCAGGCAGCACGAGGCAGGCATGCGTGCAGGCAAGCAGGCATGCAGGCAGGCAGGCAGGCAGGCAGGCAGGCAGGCATGCAAGCAGGCACGCAGGCAGGCAGGCATGCAAGCATGCACGCAGGCAGGCAGGCACGCACGCAGGCAGGGAGCACGAGGCAAGCAGGCAGCACGAGGCAGGCAGGCATGTAGGCATGCAGACAGGCAGGCATGCATGCAGGCACGCAGGCATGCAGGCAGGCAGGCACGCAGGCAGGCAGGCAGGCACGCAGGCATGCAGGCATGCATGCAGGCAGGCATGCATGCATGCATGCATGCAGGCACGCAGACATGCAGGCAGGCAGGCAGGCACGCAGGCAGGCAGGCACGCAGGCAGGCACGCAGGCATGCAGGCATGCATGCAGGCAGGCATGCATGCATGCAGGCAGGCATGCATGCATGCAGGCAGTCACGCAGACAGGCAGGCACGCAGACATGCAGGCAGGCATGCAGGCAGGCAGACAGGCAGGCATGCAGGCAGGCATGCATGCATGCATGCAGGCAGGCACGCAGACAGGCACGCGCGCAGACATGCAGGCAGGCATGCAGGCAGGCAGACAGGCGGGCATGCAGCAGGCAGGCATGCAGGCAGGCACGCAGACAGGCAGGCAAGCAGGCAGCCTAAGTTACCGATGTTAGCCTTAGTTACCGATGTTAGCCTTAGTTACCGATGTTAGCCTTAGTTACCGATGTTAGCCTTAGTTACCGATGTTAACACCTACCGTAAGCACGGCGTCACTCTGCCTTCTCGTATACACCAACAGGTGGCGCTTCCCATCGTCGAATGTACCCTGAACTCTGATCTCGGCTGCAATAGGCGCGAAAACCACAATGTGACGTCACGATACGCTGCTGCCAGTACCAGCTTCAATATAGCATATATATTTATAACAACACGTACGTACGCGACGTGGTGCAGTGCGGCACAGGCGAATGGCGAGGGGACGCCTTTCGGCCTGCAGTGGCCTTGGGGACCCCTGATGTGACGTCACCTCGCTAGTCATATATATATGGCCACACCTTGGGAGCGCTTGAGTTTTCAAACGCGCGCACATTTACGATTTATGTGTTAGACAACTGGATTTTTGGACTCTTGCTCATGTGTGTGTGTTGTGAGCAACAATAAATTCTTGTGCGTAGAAGTTTACTTTTGGACTTATTTGCGTGATCGCTTTTCCTTCGAGCGGAAACGCAACACGAACGAATTGGATTTGGAAATTAATGCAATTATACAATTGCTACGAATCAAGGAATAACACAACGCAAGGCTTAGGACAATAATACGATCACGAGCCACACAGTCGGATGTCTCCCGAACTGAAACAGTTACGCTACTAGGTTTCATATGTATATGCATTTGTATATGTATATGTATATGTATATGTATATGTATATGTATATATATATGTATATGTATATGTATAT
>NW_014577443.1:32123-35483 GCF_000485595.1 Priapulus caudatus
AACAACAACAACAACAACAACAACAACAACAACAACAACAACAACAACAACAACAATGATAACAGAGAAAAATAAGTTTACTAATGAAGATGATGATGGTGATGATCTTGATAATGATGATGATGATAATAAGAAGAAGATGAAGAATAGCTACAAAAATAATTGTGTTATTAATCGTTCCAATCTTGCTCGTACCGAGATGATTCTGATCAAACATTTTTCCCGTCTTCCTAAAATTCTTTGTCGATTAGCAGACGCGTGAGTGCGTACCTGTATCTCTCGCCTGTGATGTTCTATGGACAGGTACTGCCACGCGCCGTTGTTCAGCGGCGTGGACGAGGCAGCGATGAACTCAAATGGTCTGAGCACTCCTCTGTATTGGAACATCAGCCGGTTGCCTGGAGATTAATGTAGCATGCCAGACATGGGTGTCATAGATAGTAACACTGCATCGGCCTGACGCATCCCTTCGTCAAACTAACCGCACTTCATTAATTTAACGGTTAGTTCAATAAAACTTAATTATTTGTAATTAAAACACACACACCCGGCGAACACATGCGCGCACACGCACGCACGCGCACACACACAAACGCACACACACACACGCGCACACGCGCGCACGTACGCACGCACGCACACACACACGCACACGCACGCACACACGCACGCGCGCACGCGCGCGCACGCACGCACACACACACACACACATACCGTTGATGAGTACGACTGTGAGGTAGTGCGACTCTGAGGTTAGACTGTCCCCGGCGGGCGGGAGCGGCGCCTGGTACATGATCACACCGCTGCTATTCGCAGTGCGGAAATAGAAGCTCAGCTGGGGGCCGGTCCACGTGGGCGCCACCAGCGTCGCGTCACTCGTCGTTACCGTGACAACGTCGTTATCGTCCACGTTCCCTGGTGGCAGACGAATTGTTATTTATTACGCCTTCATCGTAAGTTACGGCACTTTTTACACGTGGCGTTAGAAGGTAAAAAAACAGCACGTCGTTATTTGCTCCCTGCGTCTTGTCAACTACAGACATGTAATAAATTTTGCTATCATACGATCACAAATGCGTTGCTATGGCGACAGATGATTGTTTCAGCGTCTGTGTTGCCATGGTAACAGATGTATTTATCTCAGTCATCTAAGTCGCTATAAGAATAGCCGTTGTTTTACTAAGTCATCCGCGTCGCTATGGTAACAGACAGTCTCACACTCAATCATTGCCATGGCTATGATTCGTATCAGATTCGTATCAGATCGTATCAAACTCAATCGTCCGCGTCGCCATGGCAACAGAAGGCTTCGTACTCAATCCTTCGCAGAGCAGCGGTCCTAGCGACAGATCGGCGCTGGCGTCTGCCGCAGCATCTCTGTGTTGCACAAAGGTGGCTTCAACTAGCGGCAGGTTGGCGGGGTCCGTCTGATTGCCTTCATCCGCTGTCATCACGTCATCGTTCTTATCGCAGTTGCAGCTACACACGAGAAATTTATAACAAATAACACTGTGTTCGTTTCAAGAGAAACAAACCGCATGCGAACGCTGTTGCAATGTGTATGTCGTGGGCTGTGGAAGTTCTCACAAATCGAAGTGCCAGCGTCCGACGCGACGCATCTTCGGCCCAGCCCACCCGCTTCTCCCTACGCCTCGGCCTACTATATCCACTTAGCCTGTAACCCGAGCCGCTGCCAACCAGCCCATCGCCCCCGCGCCGCCGAGAGCCCATGAGCCACGGCTCTGATGTAAATGACAACATGCCATAATATCGACCTTGGACGCCCTACGATTTCGCCCGACGGAAACTGTAGCTTATTACAGGTCAAGCAAGCACTTTCCGAGCCTCGAGAGAATATAATGAGGCCACGAGTTACTCATGAATGATAGACTTCGTATTAAATACCCCGCCGTTATTTGCATCAATTAGACATTAGATAATAACGACATGCAAAGAAGCTTGGGCCGTTTTAGTATTAAATAGAGATTCCGATTTTATTAAGTGACGCGGTATTTAGTCCGTTATAATGGGAATTTAATGTAATACGACGAAGAACCCCCACCGTCTTTCACCCGAATAATGAATACCCGTTATAAATCCGAACCTTAACTTATAGCCGGCCGTTATGAATTACCAGTTAATTTACTAGGCCGTTAATTAAATTGAGAAACGGGCGCTCACGGTTACCGCTTTTGTATATGATCTCAGAACAGAGCGTTTCATCTCCCTTCTCCCATTCCCGCAGCAATCACCCACATTATAATAGCATATACTACCAAGTCGGCCTGACACTTTACTTAAGCGTTGACCTCACCGCACCACCAGGCGAGTTACACGGTGTTCATAGCTACGTCCACCAATCTAACTACTACTTATCACTATATATATTATACCTTCTGATCCAGACTGTATAGCTCCGAGGATGACGATCTGACTAGGTTGAATGTCATCTGTGTCTCCGGTGAGCTTCGCGTCGTGTGTTCCGTCCACACGCATCGTTCCAACCCTGCACAACACCCCGCCGGGCAGCAGCGCGGTAGCCGCGTAGGCAAGAGTGATGCTAGCAACGGATGGAAACCTATTGCGAATAATTTCACATCGGCATGCCCATAGTTCACGTCGTGTAAAGTGAATCTATAGACTTGATTATGGATCTAACTGAGATAAACTTTATTTTTATGCAAAGGGTAAACTCTTAATTAATATAAATATAATATATAGAATAATCTAGAATAATATAGAAGTAGCGTATAGAAATAATAATATAATCGTTTACCCTTTTTGCTATCACATAGCACTGTATAAACTTTGTTTTAAGTCTCTTCAGTTGTTACCTCGTACATAACGAATTTCAAAACATAATCAATAAAGTTGAATGTCGATGGTTTTTCCGTGTTGGTGGTGTTGGTGGTGGTGGTGGTGTTGGTGTGGTGGTGGGTGTTGGGTGGGGTGTTGGGTGTGGTGGTGGTGTTGGTGGTGGTGGTTGGGTGGATGGTGGACGTGGTGTTGTGGTGGTGGTTGGTGGGTGGTGGTGGTTTGGTGGGTGGTGTTGGTGGTGGTGTTGGTGGTGGTGGGGTGTTGGTGGGGTGTGGCTGGTGGTGGTGGTTGGGGTGGTGGGGTGTTGGGGGTGTTGGTGTTGGTGGTCGGTGGTGTGGTGTGGTGTGTGATTTGTTCTTCACTCCCGGTTCTAGTCACTGTTGGTGGTGGTGTTGTAGGGGTGGTGGTGGTGGTGGGGGGTCGATCGTGTGTGTGTGGTGTGTGTGTGTGTGTGGGTGTGTGTGTTGTGTGTGTGTGTGTGGTATGTGTGTTTGTGTGTGTGTGTGTGTGTGTGTGTGGGCTGTGGTGTGTATGTGCCGTGCA
>NW_014577443.1:37951-41706 GCF_000485595.1 Priapulus caudatus
CGAGAATTGTGAAGAGAGAAAGAGTAAGAGAGAGAGAGGAGAGAGATGAGGAGGAGAGAGATGAGAGAGAGGCGAATGTGAGGAGAGCGTGGTCTGTCTTGTAGCCGAAGAAGGAAGAGTGTAGAGAGGCAGACAGAGAGACCGTTCGGTGTTGGTGGGGGGCGGGTAGGCGAGGGAAGAGAGTGAGGAGGTGGTGAGGGAGAGAGAGTAGAGAGAGGAGAGAGAGAGAGTGAGGAGCTTGAGAGCGACCTGCGAGCGAGAGTCGGAAGCGGGTAGAGCGAGATGACCCGGGAAGTGACCCGAGAGAGAGGGTACGAGAGAAGAGAGAGAGAGAGAGAAGAGAGGGGTGCGCACGGGATCCCCGGAGACCGGTGAAAGCTAGACGACACGAGAGGAGACGCGCGCGCGACGGCCATGTCCGTGAGTGGGCGGTAGTGTGATGGAGGGGCAGCTTACCTTCACTCAAGGCGGCATATCTTCTGGCGAAGACGGCCCACCCGCCCCGCGGCGTCGCGAGACGAGCGAGGAAAGTCTGTACCCCTAGCATACTCCTATGGTTCGCTCTTCAGTTTACTGCCCAGTGTCAACGAACCACACCGAGAATTCAGAGAGTACACCTATCTCGTTTTAGGAAAATGTCTCGGTTGGCCCGCACCCGCAAAACGTAAGCGATTTGTTTATCTTAGCCAGTGAGCAGGACGAGTGAGACGACGTGAGGTATCGGGCAGGTGCAAGAACACATCTCGACACACCACGGACCGCTCTCCCCGTGTTGCCGGAGGGTCGACCGAGAACGGGTACGGCGGCCAGAGCAGAGGAGTGACGAGCAGCGGAGGCGCCGCGTGCTAGAGAACCCCGTGCTTCCGTCTAGGTCTCGCGCATCAGCAGCGTTTGATAAACGCGCTGTCGGACTAGCCCCGATGGTTACGCTGTATATTACGCATTGTGAGGGCGTCGCTATCCTGACTGAGATGTGGGCGCGTAATCGGCTAGGTTACCTGTAAAGTACGACGACTACGAATACGCTCTCGTACGATGGCACAAAGAGATGTTAGTCAGACGGGAGTCAGACGGCAGCTCGCGGCGTATATAGTCGGCTGGGCGAACGAAGCTAGCCCGCCACGAGGCGCACCTCGCGGCGCCGGTTGGAGGCGACGGCGGCGAAGATCGACGGTGGGTGCTGCCGAAAACCTCTCGAGTTCTGCCTCCGGGCGGAACTGCACAGTCGATTCACCCGGCGGGCAGGAGCTGCCTACATAAAGGGCCCATGGAGAAGCGCGACGCTGCGGAGGGAGGACGTGGCTGGAGTATGCCGGGAGCTGAAGAAACTCGTCGACGCGGCATTACGAATTCGACGCCGAGAGCAGCAGAGCAGGTGGGTGTTGGAGGTTCAGTGACAATCTGCGAAGGTTGGCCAGCGCGCTATACGTGCTCGGCCAGGCACGCAGACGGTGGAGCGAGGCCGCGCCTGCCACAGAGTACGAGGCGATCGTAGCGGGGTGAGACGCTCGTCCGGAGCCACACGTGGGGGCAGATCGGCCAGACCGGAGGCTGGCAAAGCCAGAGCCCGGGCCGGACCCGTGAGGCCGGCACGCCGTGAGAGACCGGCAGCCAGCCGCTGGATCGCCCGGAAGAGCTAGGGCGACCTGAGCACAGGTTATGCGGGACGTCTTCGGACGGCAGAGAAGCCGACCGCGGACCGAAGGGGAGACATGTTCGAACTACCCCACGCGAGGCAGGATGCGTCTACAGGATGTGTGTGTGTGTGTGTGTGTGTGCGTGTGTGTGTGTGTGTGTGTGTGCGTGTGTGTATGTGTGTGTGCGTGCGTATGCGTGTGTGTGTGTGGTGGGAGCGCTAGCCTCGCATCTATACGTACATTTGCTTGTAGCCGATAACCACGTGATGCCAGCTTCCGTCGTTGAATGGCTGCATCACCTGCATGCTTCTCGCTGTCGCCATGTCGTTGACATCCCGTTGTAACGTGAAGATCAACGATCCAGATTTGAAAGCAAGCTTGAAAGGAAAAGACATCCGTTAACTTCTAAATTCCCGCTTTTACCCGAGTTTGACCTTGAACAACCTTGTCTCGTATGCGTGTTAACCCCCCAACCAGTAGGAGATCCCCTCCACCCGAAATATAATAAAATCAAGCCTATCCGTTAATAGATAACAAGGATAATGTTCCGACGTTCTATACGGACTAGATATGCAAAATTATATTCACCAGAGCGTATCTCTTTCATACCTCCGAATATAACCTGGCATATAGGAATTAATATATGCATAACCCTTAAGCAGAGACCTGGCATAGATCAGTGTTAGTAATAGCAACCCGTGTCACAGTTACGGAACTAGTAACATTTAAGCACGGCTGGGTAATTTTTATCGATTTCACCACAGGTGATATAACGCAAAATGTTCGAAACCAGGACTGGCTGGGGTTTCAGACTCATTTCTAAGACGCAATCGATACAAGATACAAATACAAACGAAAGCTTTAGAAAATACCTCGTATTTTCCGAGCGTGACATCGCCGGAGCCATCCACACCGAAGTTTACGGTAGAGTAGACTATGAGAGCCGATTTCTCGAAGGTCTTAAACTTCAGGTCGACGTTGACTTCCGATATTGCGAGAACCTGCGAGAGAACATTGGTCACGCATGCGTCATCCGCGCCGGATTAAGCAAGGCAATGAACAACGGTGTAGTGTGTAACGTGTGCGTACATACGCGTATTCTTGTGTACGTACATCTAATAGCGTGTGCATGTGTTAGTGTGTGTGTGTGTGTGTGTGTGTGTGTGTGTGTGTGTGTGTGTGTGTGTGTGTGTGCGCGCGCGTGAGCGCGTGTGTGCATACGTGTGTGCGTGCGTACGTGCGTGCGCGCGCGTGCGTGTGTGCGTGAGTGCGTGCATGCATACGTGCGTGCGTGCATACGTACGTGCGTGCGTGCGTGCGTGCGTGCGCTCTCGTACCTTAACTACGGCCATCGCGGTCTTGTTGAGGAAGGTCATCGGTGGCGGGGAGATGGCTTCACACTTCATCACGGGGTCACCCGTGCCGTACAGCATGACGCGCGGGGAGCGGTCCGCCAGCAGCCCCAGCACAGACGCGGCGTTGTAGTACACCTTCTTCATGCAGCCGCGATACTTGGACAGCACTTGACCTGCGTGTGCGCAGCAGAAGAGATTCGTGTTATTTGTCGTGATGGTGCGGTGTCGCGTCGCGTCGTGTCGTGTCGTGTAGTGTCGTGTAGTGTCGTGTCGTGTAGTGTCGTGTAGTGTCGTGTAGTGTCGTGTCGTGTAGTGTCGTGTAGTGTCGTGTCGTGTAGTGTCGTGTAGTGTCGTGTCGTGTAGTGTCGTGTAGTGTCGTGTCGTGTAGTGTCGTGTAGTGTCGTGTCGTGTAGTGTCGTGTAGTGTCGTGTCGTGTAGTGTCGTGTAGTGTCGTGCCGTGTCGTGTCGTGTCGTGTAATATCACGTCATGTCACGTCACATGTCATCACACCACATCATATCACATTACATCACATCACACCACACCACATCATATCACATTACATCACATCACACCACATCATATCACACCACATCATATCACACCACATCATATCATATCACATCACATCACATCACATCACGTCACGTCACGTCACGTCACGTCACGTCACGTCACGTCACGTCACGTCACGTCACGTCACGTCACGTCACGTCACGTCACGTCACGTCACGTCACGTCACGTCACGTCACGTCACGTCA
>NW_014577443.1:41716-43127 GCF_000485595.1 Priapulus caudatus
TAATAGCCCCGTAATACTGGGCCTAGATCTAAACTAGATCATAATAAATCGACGCGGCGCCGATGCGGTTACCCCTAGCAACGAGAACGCACCTTTTCCGCAGACGATCTCGCTCTGTTCCTTGTCGTACTTGTACATCACGTGCAGCTGCCCCTGGCGGAGCATCAACGTCAGCGAGTAGTCGGGCACGTCGCCAGGGGGCGCCGCGAACCGCTCGTACATCAGCAGCGCCGTCGGCAGCAGCGACCGGAAACGGAAGTAGTACAGCCGGTGGCTGACGGTCGCCCAGTCGGGCGCGTACTGCGCGTGCGAGCCGCGATGCAGAAAGCTGACCGTTGTCGCCATCTGGCGGGGCTCCGGCATGAGACCATCGGCATCCACAGGTGGCGCCTCCTGTCCCCCATCCGGGACGTCGGCTAGGCGAGGTGCAGGAACGTCGGGTAGCGGATCGGTAAGCTCGATGGTGGGCAGATCCTTCGGTAAATCGGGGATGGAATCATCTTCCAGTAACTCGGGCAGTTTCTCTTCCAGAGCGCCCTCCAACTCCGGGAGGATCTCTATCGCTGCGGCGACATCTTGTAGACTGTCGACATTCTCTGCGTCCGCCTCATCATCGCCTCTCAGCGGACTGCAGAGGAGGCAGACTAGCAGAGCTAGAGTGGCGAGCAGCTTCATAACCTGTGCGCGATCATAGAAACACAGCAGTCAGTGGGGCAGTCTATCGAGGCTTAATATTCATATTCGGCTCATATATATATATATATATTATATATATATATATATATATATATATATATATATATAAACAAAGTCAAATTATAGAATGTGTTTGAAATTTAAGTTTGTGTGTGGCTTTACTTCTATATATATATACCTAGTGCATGAATGTATCGGAGAATTTGCGAGAGAACACCAGAGCATTCATGGGAGCACACAATAAAATTATCGAGATAATGCGAGAGTATTCGCGGTAAAACGCGAAAGCATTTACGGCAAAACACGATATAATATACCGCGCGGGAAAACACGAGAGCCGACAAGACAGATTGAGAGAACGAGGTGAGATGTTCACGCACACGTCGTCGCTGACAATCTTGCTAAACGTGTGGTTCATCGCGTGGTCGCCGAAGTTCAGGTGAATGCAAAACCGGCCGTCCGTGAGAACGCCCGTGATGTGGTTCTTTACAGGTTCCTTCCCGGCTCCGTGGAACAGTAGCATGTTCATCGTTTCCTTCGTCTGGAAGGAACATGGTCAATAATCATTTACACACACCCGCACACACACTCACGCATGTATGCGCGCACACACACACACACACACACACACACACACACACACACACACACACACACACACACACACACACACACACACACACACACACACACACACACGACACACACACGACAC
>NW_014577443.1:43137-45493 GCF_000485595.1 Priapulus caudatus
GAGAGAAAGGGGAGGAAAGAGAGAGAAAGAGAGAGAGAGAGAGAGAGAGAGAGAGAGAGAGAGAGAGAGAGAGAGGGAGGGAGAGAGAGAAAGGGGTAAAGAGTGGGGGAGCGAGAGATAGAGACAGACCAACAGATAGACAGACAGACAGAGAAAGAGAGAGAGAAAAAAAGGAGGAAAGGCGGTAGAGAGACGATCGAGGCGTGATCGTCTGTGTTTGAGCGCCACGTTTGTACACGTCATTACCTTGAACGTGACACTGATGCGGTTGGACATCGTATGAACCTTGTCTGCGTCCGAGTACAGGCGGTAGCTGAAGTATTCGCCGTAACCTTGCAACGTCATTTCTGTCGCCGCTGCGAGCAAGCAGACGACATACGTTAACGAAACAATCACGACTACCAGATCAATAATCGATAGAATCAATCACCTGATGATACCCAAATAATAATGTTAATGATAAAGTGTTGCGTTCATGACGGTCTAATTATCTTCAACTTAAAGTGATGACGTGGTCGACACAAAGTGATGACGTAGTCGACATGAAATGATGATGTAGCTGATCACATATTATGATGACGTGGCGAGAATTGCTTACTCGGATTGTCACAGAGGGCGCCCTCAAAATCAGTTCCGAAGCAGTCGCATGTAGTGTTCGTATAGAGGTTTATACACGTTCCCTTCACACACCTAGACGGATTTCCATAAATAAAAACAATAATATATTAGGATGATATCTATATATATATAAGGTTGTTCAGCAGAATTAGTCCGTACTCGCATAACTAAAGAACTCCGCAGCATAGAGAAAAACTAAAGATATTTTCAGAATCAGCACGTCTGGGAGGTGGTTCTGGCTGAAACAAAAATTTAAAAAAGTTAAAAAGTTAAAAATTGATAAAAATTATATTCATCAATATTTAGATTAATTTTTTTTTTGCTGATGAAGTAACATCTGGCAAATGAATGTGTTGCACGTAGTAAATGGATGTAACGAGAGTTTTCTCGTCTCTGAAGTACAATCTGTATCATTCATCAATCTGTATATATCATTCGCGATATTATTAACGACAGATCATTGTCACCTATCAAGGCAGCGGGCGAAAAACTCGTGACGTCCTTAAGAACATTCTATAAAGAGTTAGCAATGGCAAGACAAAGTACGATCACGTTAGATCATGCATGTTGACAAGACAAATGAATGTCTGGCACGTAGTAAAATCGATGTGACGAGAGTTTTTTTAGTCTCGCCCTGTTGTTACTCAAACGCTCAATGATTGATGGCACGGTTACGTACACACTGTTTGCACGATTAAGCGCAAAGAGCATGACTCACCAGCAGTACCAGCATGACCGAACCATCCATTTAAACACGAGTTCACGCATGATCCCGAATGCGATCAACACTTCATTGGCGATAGATAAATAATGAATATTGGGAGAGATAATAATGCGAAAAATAATGCAAATACAGAGTACGCATGTCGCATAAGGGTCCTGATCAACAAATACCTACACACCCTGAGCGGATGTGTATCATAGGATATATACGTATTGCCTATCAACGAATGAAAAAAATAAAGTTCACGATGACGTCACCTGTTGGCGACGTCGCATTGGTTGACGCATCCGTCCTGCAGCATGTCCGATGACGTCGGCTTTAGAGCGTCGCCTTGGAACTGTATGTCCGACATGCAGCCGATGTACTGGACGTGGTCCGATCCCAGAACACCGGCGACTGCCGACGGAAAGCCTGCGCATCGAGACACGAGAGGGCGTGACGAGCGCGCAGAAAGTGTGCGTATAGGCTCACACATCTCTCAACGTGGAGTTAGAACTCAGTTATGTCTAGCGTTAGGGTTAGGGTCCGTGTTACGGTTGGGGTCAGAATTAGGATTAAGGTTAGCGTTAGAATCAGGTTTGGGGCTACGGTTATTGTTGGTATTAGGGTTGGGGCTTGAAGTAAGAGTCAGAGAGCTATAGCCAGGCTTAGTCTTAATGTTATAACCCAACTTACCGTGTAACACTAACCCAAACCATAATCCTAACCTCTTGGACTTGGTGCTAACATTTCTACATCATATACTAACAGCCTATAACTCTCACCTCCCATGTAAACGGTGACCGGTAGTCGGTTCTGCGTGTCTACGGCCACGTATTTGACCTTGGGCGTGAGAACAGCGGTCACTGTGTCCACAGTCACCGTCACCTCCCCGGTATCCTCCTCCTTCACCAGCTGTACAACGTGATAGGCGTCGTCGTTCAGCCCTGCAACGATAGGTGGCGTGCGTAAGCAAGGTATAATATATAATATTTATATATATATATATATATATATATATATATATATAACTTA
>NW_014577443.1:45906-46879 GCF_000485595.1 Priapulus caudatus
GTTTTACCCGGGGTACGGTGAAAGCATCTTAATACCTAGAGCTAGTCGTTTTTTTAAGATATTTAATTCACTGTTATTCTTGAACTCTAAATTTTTTTATTGTTTTACCCGGGGTACGGTGAAAGCATCTTAATACCTAGAGCTAGTAGTTTTTTAATATATTTCACGGTTCCTAACAGGTGGTGTAACGTTCGTGCATTCTGCACGTTCATGCTTCGATAAGCAGCCCTCATAGCACATCATTGACGTCAGAGAGATGTACCGATGTGCGTGACTTGTGTAAAACCGTCTTCGGAGTGCGCCACATTATCACAAGAATGGTATAAACTATGATAGTACAATCTATGATTAACTCCGACACTCTTCTGCAATCGTTAGTTCAACGTGCAGACGCTCCGATCCTTTCATTTATGACTGCTGTATTTCACTCTAGTACGGATCAACCCGTCATGATGAACACCGTTGTTAAACTTTCATCGGTCGCATTTTAAGATAAATCAAGGTGCTAGAACACGGTGCATATAAGTGGCGCATTTCGCTAGATGAAGTCGAATGTGTTGCGGCGAATGAATCTCTATGACAACATAACGCCAGCCTCCTGAGAGAGAGAGAGAGAGAGAGATGGAAAGTTCTTGCGAACGCGATCAGATAAGTACAGAATGCGAGAGGTTTTAACTCGAGAGGATGACACAATAAGAAACCGAGCCCAGCTCCTCTATTATCAGGGATAGCATGCTAATAACATGCTAGTGTCATCAATAAACGCACATGGTACATTTACTCGTGCTATCGCTCCACATACAGAGATTTGCCCGATGAGCGCCCACTCCCACTACAGGAGGGTAGCATCCTAGTAAGCTACAAGTAATGCTACCATAATAGCCCCGTAATACTGGGCCTAGATCTAAACTAGATCATAATAAATCGACGCGGCGCCGATGCGGTTACCCCTAGCAACGAGAACGCACCTTTT
>NW_014577443.1:50706-53206 GCF_000485595.1 Priapulus caudatus
AACACTGTTTGCACGATTTAAGCGCAAAGAGCATGGGAGTCGACCGCGAGTACCAAGCATGACCGAAGGGCCATCGAGTTAAACACGAGTTCACGCAATGCATCCCAGAATGCGAATCAACACTTCATGGCGATAGATAAAATAATTGAATATTTGGGAGACGATTAAATTACAGCGAAAAAATTAATGCAAATACAGAGTACGCAGCTGTCGCATAATGGGTCCTGTATCAGAACAAATACCTACACACCCTGAGCGGATGTGTATCATAGGGATATATACGTATTCCTATCAACGATTATGAAAAAAATAAGAGTTCACGATGACGTCACCTGTTGGGCGAACGTCGCATTTGGTTGACGGCATCCGTCCTGCAGCATGTCGTATGACCGTCCGGCTTTAGAGGCGTCGTCCTTGGAACTGTCATGTCCGACATGCAGCCGATGTACGTGCGACGTTGGTCCGATCCCAGAAAACAAACCGGCGGACTGCCGCGGAAAGGCCTCGCGCCATCGAGACACGAAGACGGGGGCGTGACGAGCGCGCAGAAAGTGTGCTCGTAATAGCGCTCACACATCTCTCAACGTGGAGTTTTAGAACTCGTTTGTCTTAGCGTTAGGGTGTAGGCGTTCCGTGTTACGGTTGGGGTCAGAATTAGGCATTAAGGTTAGGCGTTAGAATCAGGTTTGGGGGCTTACGGTTATTGTCGGTACTTGGGTTGCGGCTTGAAGTAAGAGTCATGGAGAGCTTTAGCCAGGCCTTAGTCTTAATGGTTATAACCCAAACTTACCGCTGTAGACACTGAACCCAAACCATAATCCTACCTCTTGGACTTGGCGCTGCCCCTACATTTCTACATCATATACTAACAAGCCATATAACTCTCACCTCCCATGTAAACGGTGACCGGTTAGTCGGTTCCTGCCGTGTCTACCGGGCCGACAGTATTTGACCTTGGGCGTGAGAACAGCGGTCAGCTGTGTCCACATGTCACCGTCACCTCCCCGGTATCCTCCTCCTTCACCAGCTGTACAAGCCGTGATACAGGCGTCGGTAGCGTTTCAGCCCCTGCAAACGATAGGGGCTGTGCGTAAGCAATGTATAAATATATAATATTTATATATATATATATATATATATATATATATTATATATTATATATATATCATATTATATTATAACTTATTTGGAACATGATCTATGTGCACTGCCTGTATTAAAAGTACTCCAAATGTTCACGGGATTTATACGTCATATTTCATATCTAGCAACTTGGTCATGCTTTCATAACGAGTTTCGCTGTCCTCGCTCAAATCGCAATAAATTTTCTCTATAGTTTTAAATTTCGTCGCCACGTTTTACCTGTCTAGCGGCGTGACCGTAATGTCTCCCTCACAATAGTAGATAATTCGTTAACTCAAAGTTTTTCATTGTTTTACCCGGGGTACGGTGAAAGCATCGTAGTACTTAGAGCTCGGAGTTTTTTAAGATATTTAATTCACTGTTATTCTTGAACTCTAAATTTTCATTGTTTACCCGGTGGGGTGGGAGGGTTACGGTGAAAGCATCTTTACCCGGTAGAGCTAGTCGTTTTTTTTTTTTTTTTTTTTTAAGATATTTAATTCACTGTTATTCTTGAACTCTAAATTTTTTTATTGTTTTACCCGGGGGCGGTACGGGTTGTTGAAAGCATCTAATACCTAGAGCCTATTAGTGTTTTTAATATATTTCACGGTTCCTAACCAGTGGCTGTAGACGTTCGTGCATTTGCACGTTCATGCTTCGATTAAGCCAGCCCTCATACGCACATCATTGACCGTCAGAGAGATGTACCGATGTGGTATTGTGTTAAACCGTCCCCTTCGAGTGCGCCACATTTATCAGAAGAATGGTATTAAACTATGATTTAGCTACATCTATGGGATTAACTCCGACACTCTTCTGCAAACTCGTGTTAGCTTCAACGCTGCAGGGATATCGCTCCGGATCCTATTCACTTTAATGACTGCTGTATTTCACTTCTTAGTACGGGATATCGTACCGTCCCAACCGTCTCATGATGAACACCGTTGTTAAACTTTCAGACAACGGCGCTGCTCGGCAAGGATCTTTAACGATAAACTTCAACGTACTCTCGGTGACTTAAGAACACGGTGCATATAAGTGATCGCGCATTCGCTAGATGAAGTCCGAATGTGTCTTGCGGACGATTACGTTCAGTATCAGACATCTCGTTATGACAACATAACGCCCAGCTCCTCAGTAGAGAGTAGACGAGATGTGAAGAGCAAGAGGAGGAAAGTTTTCTCTGCACAGAACCCGCGACTCAGATCAAGTACAGACATGCGAGAGAGGTATTTAACTCGAGGAGGATGACGACAATAAGAAACCGTAGCCCAGCTCACTCTATCTATCAGGGATACGCATGCTAATGAACATGCCTAGTGTCATCAATAAAGCGCACATTGGCTATCATTACTCTGTGCGATCGCTCCACATT
>NW_014577443.1:58206-72569 GCF_000485595.1 Priapulus caudatus
ACAGGCACTTGAAGCGTTTCAATAAAATATAATGCTAAATAAATACGAAATCTGAATACTAGTATGACTACAATTTATTTTTCTCATACTCTCTTTCACCTATTATTGCGATAGTTCCTGTAATTCCTTGTAAAACTGCTGTCATGCCACACACACTTACCCGGCCGCTTACTGCGACGCTGTGCACAGTGGACAGTATAAATATTATATGCTATATATAAAACTATATATATATATTTATATTATATATATATATATGATATTATATATATATGCTACAGCTATATATAATATATGAGTCACGTCTGATAACCTTTGCATGCAGAGGAGGAGGTTGACGAGAGAGAGTGGGAGAGGAGCGGTGGCTGTACCGCGAGGAGAGGACTGAGAGAGAGGGGAGGAGGAGGGGGTACGCGAGGAAGAGGGCAGAGAAGAGAGAGGGGGAGAGAGGGTGGCGTACGCGAGGGAGAGGACGATAGAGAGAGTGGGAGAGAAGGGGGTGTACGCGAGGGAGAGGACGACTGAGAGAGCAGGGGGGAGATCGATTGAGTCGGTACGCGAGGGAGAGGACTGGAGAAGAGGAGTGGGAGGAGAGGTGGGTACCGAGGGGAGGACGAGAGCGAAGGGGGAGAGAGATGGGAACGGGGACGGCCCTAGGAGAGACGATGTAGAGAGGGAGAGAGAGGGTGGTGTACGCGAGGAGAGCGACGAGAGCGCGGAGGCGGGAGAGAAGGTGGGTACGCGCTCGAGTGGAGAGGACGATAGAGAGGGGAGAAGGAGGATGGCGTACGCGATGGAGAGGACTGAGAGCGAGGGGTGAGAGAAGGTGGTGTACGCGAGGGGAGAGGACGAGATGAGAGGGAGAGAGAGGGTGGGTACGCGAGGGAGATGGACGGAGAGGAGAGGGAGAGAGAAGGTGGGTACGCCGGAGGAGAGAGGACGATGAGAGAGGGAGGAGGGGTGGTTACGCGATGGAGAGGCCCGAGACGAGAGCGGAGAGAGAGGGTGGGTACGCGAGGGAGAGGACGGTGAGAAAGAGGGGGAGCAGAGGGTTGGGTTACGCGGAGGCGAGAGGACGAGAGAGAGCAGCTGGAGAGAGGCGTGGTACGCGAGGGAGAGGACGAAGAGAGAGGGGGATGAGAGAGGAGCGTGCGGTACGCGAGGGCAGAGGACGACGAGAGAGTGGGAGAGAGGGGTGGCGTACGCGAGGGAGATGGACGAGAGAGAGGGCGTGAGAGAAGATGGGGAACTGGGAGGAGGAGGACGAGGAGAGAGGGCAGCAGAGAGGGTGGGTACCGAGGGAGAGGGGGACGAGAGAGAGGAGAAAGAGGGTGGGTTGACGCGAGGGAGAGCGACGAGAGACAGTGGGAGAGAGAGTGTGGTACGCTGAGGGGAGCGACGAGAGAGGGGAAGAGACGAGGGTGGGTACGCGATGGAGGGACGAGAGAGAGGGGGAGAGAGAGGGTGGATGTACGCGAGGGAGAGACGAATGAGAGAGGGAGAGAGCATGGGTGGGTACGCGAGTGGGGAGAGGACGAGAGAGAGGGGGAGAGAGACGGGTGCGTGTACGCGAGGGAGAGGCGAGAAGAAGGGGGCGAGAAGTGTGCGCGTACGCGACAGGGAGACGGATCGAGAGAGAGGCAGAGAGAGGTGGGTACACGAGGAGTAGGGACGAGAAGAGAGGGAGGGGAGAGAAGAGGGAACGGGAGAACGTGAGGACGAGAGAGAGGGAGAGACGAGGGTGGGTACGCGAAGGAGGAGACGAGAGAGGGGGGAGAGGAAGAGGAACGGGAGGAAGATGGACTGAGAGGCGGGAGAGCAGAGGGTGGGTGTACGCGAAAGGAGAGGACGTAGAGAGGGGCGGAGAGAAGATGGGACGGGAGGAGGAGGACGAGAGAGAGGTGAGAGACGAGGTGGGTACGCGAGGAGAGGATGAGAATGAGGGGAGCAGAGAAGGAAACTTGGAGAGGATGAGGAATGAGGGGATGAGAGATAGGAAGGAGAAAGGGAGTGTAGGGTGGGTGCCTGCAGAAAGAGAGGAGGGAGAGGAGATTGTTTGTGTGTAAACGGAGGGAGGAATATTGAGTGTTTTGATA
Organism: Priapulus caudatus; assembly: GCF_000485595.1. Lineage (NCBI taxonomy): Eukaryota > Metazoa > Priapulida > Priapulimorpha > Priapulimorphida > Priapulidae > Priapulus > Priapulus caudatus. Next base: position 60,303 of record NW_014577443.1, read on the forward strand.
CTACACAAACTGCAGACGTCTGCTCAGATGTTCAAAATCAGTGCACACGTACGCAGGCACACGCATGGCACGCACACATAGCACACACCACACACACACACACACACACACACACACACACACACACACACACACACACACACACACACACATACACGCACGCACGCACGCACGCACACACGCACGCACGCATGCACGCACACACACACGTGCTCTTGGACAGATTGACTCTTTGTTGTCTGTGTTATTTTACACGATGCCTATGTGTGCCTATTTACACGATGCATGAACGTGTTAAACATGAACGAACGTGTTAAAGAACGAACGAACGAACGAACGTACGAACGAACGAACGAACGAACGAACGAACGAACGAACGAACGAAAGAACGAACGTGTGTGCCTGTCTGCTCTCATAAAACACGCATATTTACACATCACACAAATGCACCTGCCGGCGGAATGTTTGCGCGTAGATATAAACATGGATGTGTAAAAAAATAAACAAGCAAAGTGAATATACACATACACGAGTCATGAGTCTATAACCAGGGGCGTGTACAGGATTTGTACCAGGTGGGGGTCTAACCGTAACCCAAACTTGCGAGCACGCGAAGGGGCGGTCTGGGGGACCTCCCCCAGAAATTTTTTGAAATTAGACCCCCTTAGATGCGTTTTCTGCGCGAGCAGGGAGAGGGGTCCGGACCCCCTGGACCCCCCCCCTGTACACGCCCCTGAAACACGCATTCTTTGGCTGGTTACGTCACAATGAAAGTCCGCGGGCGTATGTGGGTGCGTGCGAGCGTGCGTACGAGAGCTCAAGTCAGTACACATAACTACCCGGTTAATTATATCTCGTCGATTTCATTAGGTGTCAGCAATTAATGCGCTTCCACGAAATATGTTTCAGATTTAAATAAAGGTTTGGTGCGCGCACTCGCGATATGAGCTGTTTAAAACGGAAGCATCAGCAACCGATGCACCTGTGTGACCTTCCCTTACTCATCCTCAAAACAGAACCGGCAAAAAATCGCTGTCATACAAAACAAAGTGTCAACGATTGAGAAAAGTAACAATGTATGTCCCACGCAGATGAATTAACGTACACATGCAATGACGTATATATTATGATACTTCACGCCTGAAACGGTGCTCGCGCATGCGCAATATCTCCCGAGATGCATAATATTTTGCAAAAATTATACATTTAAAGTGAGGAGCAGGTATCCCAGCATAGCTTTATATCATAACATACCATCCGTAGACCTCACTTAAGAAATAGTACGAATACCTTGCATGTAAGGTGTCCGCTGCGTATGCCAATGAGTACACAAACTGGCTACGTTAGTGTGTTAGCGCATGCGCAATATCTCACTACAGGACTTATATATTCTGATGAATATGTATTTAATATGGTCAGGGGGTATCTCAGTATAGATTTCTGAAATAAATTTTTATATGTAGATCTGTGTTTATAATTAGGAGAGCGCCCTAGCCTGCAGGATGCAAAACTCTTACTTTATCCTCTTTCGTTTTCCCACTGCCTATCTTGCCCCTCGCTTAGACTCTTTAATCTTCTACCGCCCTCAGCTATTTTGCCTGCCGCTTGTCCTCAGTCTCACATCCCTCTCTCACTTAGCGGCTATATTATGCAGTTTGCTTCAGTCCGTTCTGAGCGCCTGAAACGGTGCTCGCGCATGCGCAATATCTCATGAGAAAAATAATAGTTTGCAAAAATTATACAATTAAAATAAGGAGCAGGACGATATATCATATAGATTTATATGATAACATACCATCCGTAGACCTCACTTACGAAATAGGACGAAGACCTTGCATGCAGGCGCGTAGCCAGGGGGGCGGCTGGCGCCCCCCCCCAAAACGCCGGCCAAAAAGACGAGAGAGATGAGAAGCATGAAAAGTAACGAGGACGTAGAAAGAAAAAGGAGCATACTAATGCTGTCATCAGACAATCGATGAATATGGCCCACAGTATGCCTCTAGATTGCTAGGAAAATGGCTTAAATGGTCAAAATTTCTGGGGGGCATGCCCCAGACCCCCCTAGCACTTGCCATGCTTACGGCACCCAAACGTTAAACAACCACCCAGATCCGCAACTGGCACGGCTAGCCCAATCACCGCGAAAAGATTGCCCCAACTGATCCGCGCAGGTAGCCCAAAAACGTACGCGTTGTTCAATTTGGTCATGTGCTTGCATGTATGTCATGCATTGCTATAATGTAATGTACGCTGTGTTTGTGCATGTGTGGCGGCGCTGTGTTGTGGTGGTGTGGTGTGCTGTGTCGTGTCTATGTTATGTTTCGTGCCCGTTGCGCGATCGCCTGCGCGTGTGCGTAAATTATTGTTGGGCTTTTACGATCGTGCTAGTAATGTGACTGGCTATTCGCCGATCATCCCCCCCCATTCCCTCGGGGCTACGATTATACGCCCCGGGGGTAGATTCATCAGCTTGCTTACGGCATAAATATTTTTGCGTCGTAAAATTTCTTGGTGTTACGCAATCGGACGCTTGCTTAGTTGCGATTCATCACACAGTTATTTAGTATAAATTTTGCGATACCGATTTTTTCGGCCGCTACGACAAGCGAGCCTGTTTTATGCTGCTGCTGATTCATCAAGCTAAAAATCTTACGTAAAACCTTTGCGTAACTTTACCACGAGCTGACGAGGTGCCGTAAACACTCGAAAATTTCCGCAGGTGTTTTCAGGCATACCGCAGCATACATTATTTTATTGAGAAAACATAAAAATTCTACTCAAGTAGAAATAAACAAATAATTACCATACTACACAGACAGTGGCGCCTTTGACGCTTCTTTTGTCATAGCTTTGGCATTGTTTTTCAGTTATAAGCGAAAGTTGGTAGTTAGCCGTTGTACGTGCACACGTACGCACCGCACTGTTACGTGCCACACGCACGCACGTTGTACGTGCCACAACGTAAACAAGCACGCCATGTACGTTACACAACGCACGCACGCACGCATGCTGTACGTGCACACGGCATACGTACGTGTACGGTGCACACACACGCACGCACGTGCCACATGCAGCACGCACGCACGTGTACGTTAACACGCCACGCACGTACGCACGCACGCACGTGTACGTACACACGCACGCACGCACGTGTACGTGTCGCTGCTTTCATGAGTGTTGAACGCAATCCTACAAACGAAAATGTGGACACTATCACATCCCCCAGCACTCATGTAGACAGAGCTAGACGAGCCATATGGTTTAAATACAAGAGAGGCGTCAGTTTGGTTCCTATCGGTATGTGTCGCACAGTGTGATTGGTTTATGCTAGGCACGCCCGTCAACAGACAGCAGCCACGATGGCGTAGTGGATTTACACTGGAATTCATCAACATTTGCGTACGCAGGTGCTATACGCTGCGTTGATGAATCACACCTACGAGCTTTGCGTACGTACTTCGTAGAAACTTGGTGTACGCAATACACTTTACGCAACGTTGATGAATCCGGCCCCTGATTCGCACACTTCACGTGCTCATACATTGCCGCCCCCCCAAAAAAAATAAAATCCTGGCTACGCGCCTGCTTGCATGTATGGTGTCCGCTGCATATGCCAGTCAGTACACAATCTGGCTACGTTAGTGTGATAACGCATGCGCAATATCTCACCAGAGGAGTTATATTTTCTGATGAATATTTATTTAATATGGTTAGGGGGTATCTCAGCATAGATTTCTGAAATAAATTTTTATATGTAGACCTGTGTTTATAATTAGGAGAGCGCCCTAGCTTGCAGGGTGCACAACTCTTGCTGGATCCCCTCCCGTTTTCCCACCGCCTTTCCTGCCCCTCGGATAGATTGATTCCTTCTTCGTCTACCGCCCTCAGCTATCTTCCCTGCCGTACGTCTGTCCTCGGTCCCCCACCCCTCTCTCACTCAGCAAGCTATATTATGCAGTTTGCTTCGGTCCGTTCTGAGCGCTTGAAACGGTGCTCGAGCATGCGCAATATCTCATGAGAAGAAGAATATTTTGCAAAAATTATACATTTAAAATGAGGAGCAGGTATCCTAGTATAGATTTATATGATAACATACCATCCGCAGACCTCACTTAAGAAATAGAACAAAGACCTTGCATGTAAGGTCCCGCTGCATACAGGCCCTACAAGTCAGTACACAATCTGGCTATGTTAGTCTGTTAGCGCATGCTCAATATCTCACCAGAGGAGTTATATTTTCTGATGAATATGCATTTAATATGGTTAAGGGGTATCTCAGCATAGATTTCTGAAATAAATTTTAGTATGTAGACCTGTCTTTATAATTAGGAGAGGTGCCCTAGCCTGCAGGGTGCAAAACTCTTTCTTCATCCCCTCCCGTTTTCCCACTGCCTTTTCTGCCCCTCGCTTAGACTCCTTAATCTTCTACCGCCCTCAGCTATTTTCCCGGCCGCCTGTCCTCAGTCTCCCACCCCTCTCTCACTCAGCAAGCTATATTATGCAGTTTGCTTCGGTCCGTTCTGATCGCCTGAAACGGTGCTCGCGCATGCACAATATCTCATGAGAAGAATGATATTTTGCAAAAATTTTGCATTTAAAATGAAGAGCAGGTATCCTAGCATAGATTTATAAGATAACATACCATCCGTAAACCTCAATTAAGAAATAGAACGAAGACCTTGCATGTAAGGTCCCCGTTGCATATAGGCCCTACCAGTCAGTACACAATCTGGCTACGTTATTGTGTGTTAGCGCATGCTCAATATCTCACCTGAGGAATTATATTTTGTTATGAATATGCATTAAATGTGGTTAGGACGTATCATCGTGCCGTCACCGCTTAAGCCAAACATTTTCAGGGAGGTGTTTTGCATACATACTTTTCTGCAATTTGTGCTTCACTAATGCTGGATAGACTTAATCAATTTATTACTCAGGGTATCAACTAAAATTATGTATATATGTGAAAAATTTATTTTTGTATTTTTGGCTGAAATGTTCGACACGAATTCTTCAAGTATATAGGATCCTATCGAGAATTAAATAGTGGGCTGCTCTCAATAAACAACTTTTAATGTTGGCCGATAGAGGGCGCTGAAGAACTTGCCCTAGAAATTTCCCGCGAAATCAACATAGCTGAGGTTGGCAATTTTACATGTAGGAATGTAGAAAGCTCGCTACGTTGTTTTCGTAAGTTTTTGGTCGTTGTACATTTTTAATCTATGCGTTTTAAAATGTCAACTATGTATTCAAGCAATCCCGTGTGCAACAATCAAGCTACTCTTCGTTGACACGATTCGTTGAGTGCATGAATGTGGTAACACTGGTATTAAATGCCTATAATGCAATGGTATTTTCACTTTTTCAGTCTGTGCTGGCGATCAAATAAATACTTAGGACTGTACTGAAATTTAGTAAGTGACACTGCCACAGTACCTGTCTTTCTTCCTACTCTAGCTGTTACTGTAGTACTGAGTACTGCCTGTCTGTGATACTGTTGAGGTTCTCAAATCGTGTAAATATGTATGACTATGCGGTCCCTTTGTTAGCTAGTAATAGTAGGCCTATTGAACAGTGTTTGGGTTTTGATTTTTGTGTGTCTGCATTGGTAGTTTAACAGCCATCCAGTTGCCAACTGAGTTAAGGCAACATACCCAATTCTAGTTTGGGACCCCGGCTTTAAAAACCGATTTTTTCCTATACCACCCTGACTATACTAATATGTCATATGATACTTTCTACATTGTACCACCATGTAATAACACTAGCACAGTAGCAGTAGCACTACTAGGCACTAGCTATAATGAATTCTTATCGTTTCACTTTGAAGTAAGACCTAGACGCGGCTAGTGTTGAGCAAAGCGGAAAGCTGTGAGGATGTTGGCGATGGCAGCACCGCAGCCTGGTCACGGTGCTGACTGGCGGGAGGTGCTGTGTGCAGACGACAACGTCACACGCAGCACAGAGGAGAAAATCTTCGCATACACACTCCTGATAGAGTAAGTTTATCATGGGGGACCACATGCTTTTACTTTAATCTGTTCATAATCGGTATATATCCTTTAAGATGAGCTGTTGAAAGATTATTCCTACTAATTTGGGTCAAATGACATTGATATGAAGTCTTTTATATTAACACTTGTATGCAGCTCGTATGTAATGCTCATACGTCCACGTTCGTCACTTGCAGAGAACTGAAGACACACAACGTGAGCAGTGTCAATGACATCAACAAGGTCGTTCCATCTCTACTCCGAGACATCCGGGAGGGGTTGGCTTTCTCTGTTCAGGCGCTTGGCTTGATCTGGCAAGGACCGAGTGTACTGCCTGGAAAACCAGAGTGAGTTGTAGCTGAGCTATCACTTATAAATGTGAAATTTGGAGGGAACTTCTAGGTTTTTAATTTTAGAGTAATCAGAATTCATCTTTGTCAAATAACCACGTTTTTTGTCTAATCAAACTCATTTCATTCTCACCAACTCACAAACAAATGCCAAATGGTCCGGATCATTATTTACAAGGTTTATGAATCAATTTTCAAAGCAGCCCAAAGTGACATGCAAATACTACCACAAGAAAAATGAAAGAAAATGAAAAAAACAATGTTTTATATCAAATGCTGACAACATGGGGCACTTGTTTTCGGAATGTAAAACAATTGATTTTATGAAATTGCTTTTAAATATGTGCTAAGAACGATGTCATTCCTGATCTCTGATTGCAGCTTGGGAGCGAGTGAGGGCGCAGGAGAGCAGCTGCTAAGGGCTGTCTGTGCGATGCTACATGCGCCATCTATTGACAAGACGGTAGCCGTGCGCGGGCTGTGGTGTGTGAGCCGACAAGCACTCCCTACACACGTCATAGAGACACATGTAAGCAAGAGAGAGCTGCGTGGGGTGGCGTGTCGGGGAAGACGATGTGTGTAGGCTAAGGGGAGCAATGTTAGTGTGTTGCTCTATTTGTCTAATTGAGAGGGTAGAATCTTCTGATGATGTACCATTTTATGTGCAAGTGTCGCAGAATTTCTTTAGCATATATATATATATATATAGAGAGAGAGAGAGAGAGAGAGACGGAGAGACAGAGAGAGAGAGAGAGAGAGAGAGAGAGAGAGAGAGAGAGAGAGAGAGAGAGAGAGAGAGAGAGAGAGAGAGAGAGAGAGAGAGAGAGAGACCAGCGAGAGCGCACCTAGAAGATTAGAATACGAATAGAGTAAGAGATAGAAGACTCGAGATAGAGATAAGAGAATAGCAGATAGAGATAAAGAAGAGAGCAGAGAGATCACCCCAGGAAGAGAGATAGAGATAGAGATAGAGATACGAAGAAATAGAGTAGGACAAGAAGAATTAGAGAGAGAGCATAGAGATAGAGATAGTAGATAGAGACTAGAGATAGAATAGAGATTAGAGATAGAGACTGAGAGATACGAGATATGAGATAGAGAAGAGAGAAGAGAGAAAGATAAAATATCAGTAACGAATCGTAATGTATTGAGATTATTTACCCGCTAATAATATGTATAGATGATGATGATAGAGGTTTTAATACGCTCGTGTCTTATGCTTGGCAGTTTGACGAGGTGATGTCGGCGGTGGAAGCTACGGCACTTGGATACGGCTCACAGTCAGCTTCCGTCGAATACGAGACTCTGAACGTGATAATCAGGTAGTGAATTGTTGCTGGCATTCCGTGTATAGTGTGTTGTAACGGCACGCAGGAAAATGTGTGAGGGAATACGAGAGAGAGAGAGGGGGAGACGGGGAGAGGGAGAGAGAGAGAGAGCGAGAGAGAGAGAGAGCCGCACAAAGAGAATGGGAGAGAAAATGAGAACGAAATAAAAGGCACGATTACATTACATTTATTGCACGAATGCATAACAATACTAGAGCACTCGGAGAGCACAGACCTCCGCCAAGGCAGCTGAATTCTCTCAATGTGAAATTTTTTATTAATTAATTTAATTAAGTGGAAAATTAATTAAAATTAACTTAAATTAGATGTAATTGGATCGGATTAGTAGTCGGCGAGCGATGGCAGGGGGGGAAGGACGTGTCTGCCCCTTACCTGTTGGTTGCTGGCTTTGTAAGCCAGCGCACCTAGCGGCAAGTTAACTGAAACGTGCATGTTAACAAACCCACAAACACACAAACCAACACTCAAACACACGCCGGTGAAAACATAACCCCTGCCAAGCCCCTGGCGGAGGTAATTATATACAATGCATCATTACATTACATTCTGAACAGAATTGTTCATAACACAGGTTGCTGGAGCAGGCACCAGGCGGTGCTGAAACCCATTGGGAGCGCTGGTTGCGACTGGTGCTGCCACACATTGTCCATCCTGCCCCGAAGGTGCGGGAGCGAGCACAGAACGCCCTCTGCATAGGCCTGCCCTTACTGATGAAACATCAGGATGAAGTTGCTGACATCATTGTTCCAGACCTGAAGAATGTAAGTGCCGTGGTATAGACTCTTACTAAAGACCCATGTAAGAGTGAGTATCCACCACACGTATAATCACTGATGGAATCCAGTATCCGTACTATATAATACGTGTTTGTAATTGTGTGTGTGTGTGTGTGTGTGTGTGTGTGTGTGTGTGTGCACGCGCGTGTGCATTCGTGTGTGGTGTGTGCGTGCATGCGTACATGTGTGTGGTGTGTTGGTGGGTGTGTGCGTGCATGTGTGTGGTGTGTTGGTGGGTGGGTGTGTGCGTGCGTGCGTACATGTGTGTGGTGTGTTGGTGGGTGTGTGCGTGCTTGCGTGCGTGCGTGATCAATCTTTACAAGATCCCATTACGTTTGTACCACGTAGCATTCCGAGAAATGGCAACAACGTGCGGGTGACCCTTGACGTTAAAAACATTTTACCCTACGTTAGAATGCGAGGCGGGTGTTGACAGAATTTATTCGGCGTGTCGGCCCGCCTTCAATAGCGTCAGCTGTGAGCACGTTCTCTTGTCACGCGCGTCCTCACTCGTGGCTCCACCTTGCAGAGGATTTGTCCGGAGATGATGTCGATCTTCAACAATGCGAGTAGCAACGGAGCGGAACTTGCCATGCTGAAGACGTGGCGACTCCTGGTGGAGATTCTCGGAAGGAAGATTCACCACGGCTCCAGTGTCGTGAACAGGTGGGTGCGAAACGGTTCGCGTCGCCGTGGCGACGGGTGGAGGAGCATCGTCTGCTCTTTGTCGCGTCCATCGTCTGTTCGGCGGTGAGCTAACGATCATTCTCCGTTCGTTGATTTTCCCTCGACTTCTCGTCGATTGTTCGTTGTTGTTCAGCTTCGGTTTATGTTATGTTGTTTCCGCCGTTTGTCTGTTCTCCGTACATTCGTTGATTCTTGCACGACTCTTCTATCGGTTCATTATACGCGTGACAGTCTTATCCTCGCTTGTTTCTGCCGATCGCATCTCGCGAGTGTGTTGTTGGACGCGTAGCGACGATGATAGCTGTTCATTATACGCGTGACAGTCCTTTCCTCGGTTCATTTTCGCCGGTCTCTCGCGTGCGCGCTGGTCGACGTGTCGCTACGTTGACGCCAGTTTTTTCTCTCGCAGCATGTTGTTGCGCCTCGTCTCGTTTGTTCGGCGGTGAGCTAACGAGCGTTCTCTGTTCGTCGAAGTTTTCTTGACTTCTCGTCGATCGTTCGTCGACTGTTAGTCGATCGTTCGTAGTCGTTCGGTTTCAGTTCGTGTTACGCAGAGTTGCTGTTCTTCGATTCTTGTGCAACTCGTCTGTCGATTGCTCGTTATACGCGTGAGACTCGTTGTGTTATTATTATATCGTTTCCTCGGTTGTGACTCCCTGTCTTTTCTCTTGCAGTATGTTGCGTCTCGTCGAGAGCGGCTTCAAGCACAAGGCGCCTGCCGTCCGCACCTCTTCCTTTCGCGCCTGGGCAAGACTCATCGACAACTTCGGACTCGATCTGAGTGCGTGTGTGCGGCGCGGGCTGGGGTGGTGTAGGAGGGTACATAATGCACTATAGTGTACATTAGCGTACACAGTATGTGTGCGGCGTGGGCCGGGGTGGGGTAGGAGGGTACATAATGCACTATAGTGTACATTAGCGTACACAGTATGTGTGCGGCGTGGGCCGGGGTGGTGTAGGAGGGTACATAATGCACTATAGTGTACATTAGTGTACACAGTATGTGTGCGGTTAGGGCCGGGGTGGTGTAGGAGGGTACATAATGCACTATAGTGTACATTAATTAGCATTGGTCATCGCTCGTTAAGTCAGTGTGTTAGATAATTGCGCTTCCGAAGATGTTAACACATCTCCATGGCGATTTCAGATATATTGGCGAATCACAAGCGGTTAAAGCTGCTGTTACAGCCCTTCCTGATTGCTTCCGTGAAGCATGAGGCAATCGCCCATGCCAAGTTCGACACGTGGTGGCATCTGGTGGTGGCTCTTCGCAACCGCCTCTCCGCACACTTTGAAGAGGTTTGTGCAACAAATGGTAGTCATCCAGAATACGTCCCGGAATGTGTTGCGACTGTTTACGTATGCATGTGTGTGTTTGTGCGCATATATATGTGTTTTAACATAATTTACCTGTATATATTACAATTATAATTGCATATCATTTTCATTATTATTATTACTATTATTATTATTATTATTGTTGTTGTTGTTGTTGTTGTTGTTATTGTTACCATCATCATCATCAGCAGCAGCAGCATCATCATTATCGTCGTCGTCGTCATCCTCATCATCATCATCATCATCATCATCATCATCATCATCATCATCATCATCATCATCATCATCATTATTAGTGATACCATTGTTGTATATAGGTTGTGTGCCAGGGTCAGGTCATAGCCGGCATTGTTGCTGACACTCAAGTTACTGCGCAGCGAGCGGCGAAGCTGGTAAAGATTGAATACACCGAAGACCTTCTTCTCTGTTTAACTGCAAATCATCACGCATAAAAGCGTGGCGCAGCGGAATTTAAGACACATGTATAACCTATAAAGATATGCTCATAATATAGTATAATATGATCGCTAAACTAATATAATAATATCAAGCGTCCATAATAGAACATTTATGATTTATTTTTACAGAAAATGTTCTATTATGGACTCTTGATAATATACAAATATAATAGTAAATCGATAATACATAAAGACATGGTATAATGGAAGTAATAAGTGATATATAATATAAGTAATTATTAAGCAGTACAGGAATATATAATAAGAGAGGGATAAAATATCGATCGGGGATAACTTCGCTAGACCCTAACATGTATCTCAATGTTATTATGCTACCTTCCGTGAATGCGGGCATAACTGCACTTATTACAAACATCCTATCTTAAAGGAACAGTAGCCCTTCTAGGTATTTAGCGGTTATTTTCAGCAACTTTAGGTTATATTGCGCTACATAAAAAGTCTTTCATGGTTCAATCACCATTAGAAATATGTACACAAAAAATTGTTTTCTAAAACTACACCGACTACAGTCTTGACTTACAAAAAGGACGGTGGCCCGCCACTCAAAGCGCACGATCTGGAGAAGTTTGCCCGCAAAACCACTTTCCCAGCAAGGCGCCCTACAGACCGGGGTATTTCCTTACTTTATTCATTTAAAAGCAACAGCGATTGTGATATCCTGATAAAACGACATAGAGTTTCTGGTATAGTTGATGGTAGTATAGATATATCGTTCCTAAAATGAATAGGCGTTCGGTTAAATAGCACTTTAGGTATAAAATAATTGCACTTTTTGATTAGCCTTCGGCTCATTTACCTGCCCAAAATAAAAATGCAATACCGCAACTTTTCAGGGTGGCAGCACGCGCTCCGGGCCCTGTCCATTGGCGCCGTTTCAAATTTCGTAGCGTTGGACTGTGCTAAATAAGTAATTTAAGTATCTGCGTGACAAACTACATGTGGGTATAGACGATTTGTTATACGTAAGTACAAGTTGTATGCAGTAAAATCCTAGAGGCTACTCTCCCTTTAAGTAGATCATAGTATATACTATAAACTACTCACCGGCCGATAATATCTTTCTACGTTTGTTTATCTTCTCAACGTTTACAGTACGTCATCACGTCGCGCGAAATGCCAAAAGAGGCAACATCGTTATATCTCAGAGCACTTGTTGTTCTACCTTTCATTATTAAGCAGAGCATATTCGCATCCTTCAGGAAGCCGTGCGATTCTCGAAAGTCCTTTCATCTGGGAGCTCCAACTTCTAGGCGAACGCAGGAGTGCTCTGTCCGAGGTAGTCGTAGGAGAAGAAA